>NC_091752.1:71050099-71062599 GCF_043380555.1 Nothobranchius furzeri
ATCCCTCCAGTCTGGTTTAAAGACACTTTTACCAGCTGGCCTTTTCCCACGCCCCCCATGGGGGCCTCTACAGTTTCATGCCCCAAACATCTACAACTGTCCACGTTCTCCAAACACAACTAAAACCACGATCAAACAGCTCAGATGGGAACCAAGGCCATTTTAAATTAAGATACGGTGATATTTGAACTTTATTCTAGAAGAGCATCTGACCTTCTCTGGTGTCTGCTGGAACAAAAACCCTGAACAAATGTAGTCGAGGACCCCTGGAATAAATAAACAACTGACTACATTTCCTAAAAGGAATTTGAACTCACAACCTCCCTCCTGTCAGCACGTTCACACCGGGCAGCTCCTCTAACATAAAGTTCAAGTATTAGTTTATCTTAATGCGTCAAAAACCAAAAATCGCTTTGTTTACGATCTAAACTGGTGTGATGGTAGCTGTAGCCGTGCTCGGGGAACTCCGACCATCACCGACGCTTGGAACATGAAACTCCAACGGCCCTCGATTGGGAGGCGCCAGGGCCCAAAGGGTTCAGTCACAAGTCAGTTTGGGTTTCATTGTGATTTTATTATTTAATTTAATTTTTTTGCATTTGTTTTTAAGTTCACTTTTATTACTTATTTAACTGTTTGATTGTCTGAGTGTTTTTTTATTCTTTTACTGTTTAGCTTCATGTTTTATTGTGAAAGCGTACCGCGCCGTGGGCTACGGAGGTCCAGGAAGGTGCTGTAGAAATAAATATGATGGTGATGTTATCCGTCTGTCTTTCATAATAAACGCTGTACATTTTACTAAACACTGACACACTCGATCCTCATCAAAGGTCCAAAACACACATTCTGGTGGTAATGTGTGGCCCTCGACTCTTACGGTGAAACCAGTTTTCCTCTTTATTAACCACATTTTTTACTTTGATGTCATTTCCTGACACACAAACATCACAGACGTTTACTGAAGAGCCGGCTTGGGTCACCAGTCGTAAAACTGGACTAAAACCAGCAAGCGTGATGGATCAGGGCTGGCTTTAGGCAGAGGCATGACAGGAGGGTGAGGCGCCACCTTCTGGAGGAGTGCTGCCAGTCAACCTCGGCCTTGAGACATGATGAATATGGTTTTGCCCTTTGATGCCCTTACTTCATGCTCTACTTAAAAATATGAACAATAACATAACGTTTCATCTGTGGTGAAAGAACTCCTGTTGGGGTGTTGTGTGAAAAGACTTGGTCCATCATAAGAAATCAAACAAACCGTTTGATGGTTCTACAAGTCGTTTATTTCCCCTCAGCAGATAAGCAGTTTAAAGATACATTAGACAACAACAACAACAACAATAATAATAATAATAATTATTATTATTATTATTATAATAATTATTATTATTATTATTATTATTATTATTATTATTATCATTATTATTATTATTATACTCAGACCAATACACAAGCCTGCTGTCTACTCACAGGTTTAAATGCATGGTCTCTAGCATAAATGAATGCCTTGTGAGGGAAAAAAAGCTCTGGCGCTGCTGTTTCAGGAAGTAGAAGTGAGCCAAAGCGGAAGTGAGCAGAACAAAAAACGAAGAGCAAACTCCGCCTGGCGGACCTGAAGCCAACACAAAAGTGACAGAAACCGCAGTTCCCTCCTCGTCCACTAGGGGCCGGCTTCAACACAGAGCAGGTTCCCACTGACTCCTATGTTAAAGGGACAATGTGTAGTTTATACCGTTAATTTCTGGAAATATCCATGAAAATGTTGTTGAAAAACATTGGCGACTTCATAACATAAAACCATTAAATCAGGTCTAAGTCTCTGGTTGACGTCGTATCAGACGCCATGTTTCCTTCTACGGGAGCCCATGAGGACGTAATGCATTTATTGATTTGTAACAAACGGTTACAAGCGTTCATAAATGTTGTTGTTTTACACATTTACCTCCTCACCTGTTGCCAGTGATGAAAGGGAGTCTGATGTGCTTGTAATTTTGCTAAAGTTTGCACTCCCCAGGGCTTTTTGACCCTAATGGGCATCCATTGGTAAGGTCTTATGCTTGCTGGCAACAATTTAGGGATCTACTGCCTGCATTGCCAGGAAAAATACACACCCCTCTCAAAGGCAGCGTCCTCTAGCACCACTAACTGCTCCATAGTTACCTGTTGCTCATCTGGTTCGTAGTTAACCCAAAAGCCGGTTCTGGTAGCTTGGCAGGGCTAGCCCTAACCCTGGCCATTCTAAAGGTGAGTAGTCTGGCCACGACCCAAAGACAGAGCTCAGTCGTGGGGCGGGATCTGCTGTTGTCTTTCAAACTGTCTCCACCTGTCATTGGACAACGGACAACGTGACGTACTCCCCGCTGCGGGTGTCAGTCAACGGGTCAGACCTCCGAACTCGAATACATAACGGACTCAAGTCCCTCCATCTGCTCTTGGCTCAAAGAAAAGCCCGAGTCTAAACAGTCCAAAGCTGTTTCAAACAAGCTGTCGCTGTCTTTGTTTTGCTCCGTCGCCGTAACGTCCCGCCCACCAAACCGGTCTGGGCTGCTGACGAACCCGTGGAGCGTGGCTGCTGGACCAACCGCAGAGCACAGACAGTTTGCTTCTGCTCACGTCTGTCTGGATATCTGGGCTACGGTTTCAGTGATGCAAGCACTAAAGTGGGTTCAGCATGTTCTAAGGTGCTCACTAGAAGAAAGCTTCAAACAAAACCTCAGTTCTGGTTTATCTCTGTTCTCAGGTCATCACCCAGAAGTGTGGACGGAGTCCTCTTTGTCCTGTTGGATCGTCTCTTCAGAGGACTACCAGAAGGTCATACGTGTGCTGCATGTAGCAGTCTTCTAGCCTCCACTGAGAGCCTCTCGCTGTGGCGGGCTGGTGGACACAAACATCAAATCACAAATGCATGACAGTAAATTCTTGTTTGTTTCAGAAAAGCGACAAGCGGCTGCTCTTCAGCAGTTTGAACATGTGGAGTCAGCATGAAGCCCGAGGCTCTGGCGGGTGAGGAGGCTTCATATCCGGTCAGATTCCCTCCAGACTGATCCAGTGGAGGGAAGGAGAGGACAGGAGGGATCTGAGACCCAGAGCAGATGCTGGTCTGCAGCCCTAGGCACTGGCGCTGCAGACCCAAATGTCACACGGGAAATGTGTGCATGCTGCTGCGTCTCTAGTTCACCTCTCGTGGAATCACAGACGAGAGCATCTTCAATTCAGATGCTGTTAGCGCTTCGATTCAGAAACTGTTAGCGCTTCATTTCAGAAGCTGTAAGCGCTTAGATTCAGAAGCTGTTAGCGCTTCGATTCAGAAGCTGTTAGCGCTTCGCTTCAAAAGCTGTTAGCGCTTCGATCCAGAAGCTGTTAGCGCTTCGATCCAGAAGCTGTTAGCGCTTCGATTCAGAAACTTATAGCGCTTCGATTCAGAAGCTGTTAGCGCTTCGATTCAGAAGCTGTTAGCGCTTCTATTCAGAAGCTGTTAGCGCTTCGATTCAGAAGCTGTTAGCGCTTCAGAAGCTGTTAGCGCTTCGATTCAGAAGCTGTTAGCGCTTCGATTCAGAAGCTGTTAGCGCTTCGATTCAGAAGCTGTTAGCGCTTCGATTCAGAAGCTGTTAGCGCTTCGATTCAGAAGCTGTTAGCGCTTCGCTTCAGAAGCTGTCAGCGCTTCGCTTCAGAAGCTGTTAGCTCTTCGCTTCAGAAGTTGTTTGCGCTTCGATTCAGAAGCTGTTAGCGCTTCTATTCAGAAGCTGTTAGCGCTTCGCTTCAGAAGCTGTTAGCACTTCGCTTCAGAAGCTGTTAGCGCTTCGCTTCAGAAGCTGTTAGCGCTTCGATTCAGAAGCTGTTAGCGCTTCGCTTCAGAAGCTGTTAGCGCTTCGATTCAGAAGCTGTTAGCGCTTCGATTCAGAAGCTGTTAGCGCTTCGATTCAGAAGCTGTTAGCGCTTCGATTCAGAAGCTGTTAGCGCTTCGCTTCAGAAGCTGTTAGCGCTTCGCTTCAGAAGCTGTTAGCGCTTCGATTCAGAAGCTGTTAGCGCTTCGATTCAGAAGCTGTTAGCGCTTCTATTCAGAAGCTGTTAGCGCTTCGCTTCAGAAGCTGTTAGCGCTTCGATTCAGAAGCTGTTAGCGCTTCGATTCAGAAGCTGTTAGCGCTTCGCTTCAGAAGCTGTTAGCACTTTGATTTGAGCTTCCCTCCAAACGTCTTCATAATCCTCCAGGTTCAACTAAAAGAACACGATGTTGTCCACCTTCAGCATCCTCTCAAACTCTTCGCTGTTGTACAAAACCTGTATACACTGCTTTTATTACGCATTTTTACTTTCTAAATGTAAATGTATTAAATGTTGTTTGTAAATAATTTTCCCTTCATCTGGAAGTTTTTGGACGTTTTTAATGTTTAAGCATCATTCGTGCAACAGAAGGTAGGTTTAGAGAGCATGGAGCTAATTGGTTGACCTTTGATGCTAATGTAATTTAGACGCTTTCCTTCATGGAGTATGGACGAGCAGAGGATTAGCAGGAAGCAGGCTTAGAGATGCAGAAAGAGAGGAAATGAAAGCCAGAGGGGGGAAGACAACAGCTGAGTGACACGTGGAGGTCTGAATGAAGCCTGACTCGAGAAGTTCAAGTCAACAAAAACTTCTTAAACCACAGCGAGTGGAGGCTGTGAGGCTTTAGGGTGTGAGGAGATGAAATGTCTTCCTCTGATGAGCGGGTTATTGTGACTAAAGTCATCAGATTCAAAAGCTGCTGTGTGGATTATAGCTTAAACACATCTGATGACATTCTTTGACCTTGGGTGACTGACAGCCATTGAAAACATTCAGACATGTACACAGAGCAGCCTGTAGGTGGCAGCGTTGGGTCAGGACTTGTTGGTCTGCAGATAAACACGTTTGTGGGTTTCTACCAGCTTCAGTCGGGTAACTTTGGACCGGCTTGGAGCCACAAATATTCATGTTTAAGACCCGTGTGAATCATGGAAAATCATTCCAACGTTTCGGTCTACTTTCCCAAAACGATGAAAGTGCAAAAAGTCTGTCAGCCTCTCCAGTGTTGGACGTTTCTCTGGAGATGAGTAGAATTTAACCTCAGTCACCGTTAGCGTTGATTAGCCAAAAATTTCAATTCTGTAACCCAAAGGCTAATGAGCTCAAGCTCCCCTGGATCCATGGGGGTGGGGGTGGGGGGGGGGGTCTCACAAACGGGCTCAACTGGCGCATCATCCTTGATATAGTTACAGTTACAGATACAGCAAATGAAAGTAGACACAGAAGCTAAAGACCTTCTGGTTTTAGGGTCAGGTCCGTTTCAGAAGCAGAACGACTGTTAGCCGGTGTCGGTGCAGGATCGGCTCGGGTGCAGGATCGGCTCGGGTGCAGGATCGGCTCGGGGTCCTTCGACTGCTGATGACGTCAAAGTAGTTGATTGGCTGAACATGAAGCTTACGGAAGTGACGTTATTACGTTATGATTTTGATTGGTCAGAACAAATTTGCGGTCGTAGTCTTAGCGGTTGTAGTCCTGTAGTCCAGAAATCAACACTTACTGGAGAAAATTTGTTTGAATTTCTAAAGGAAATGTAAAATAAAAGCAAATGATAAACGGTGACCCTCGAAAGCTCTTGATGTTGATGAAATGGGGCAAAATAAAATATAAGAACTTTATTGAAAGACACCAAGCAACATTTAGAGTCAAAGAATGTATTTAGATAACAACTGAGGAAATATACAGACGAGCTCCACATTAATATAGACAGATGTGGCTTCACATATAAGAACTGTTCTGTTGTTGTCAGTCCGATGTTGGTTTTGTGCAGTTTCACATTCTTTACAAAACAAAGATAATATGGTGTTTTATTAACAAATTACAATTATAAAGAGAACATTTAGGTGTTAACAAACAAGAATTTATTAACTAAACTGCTGATGTATTTCCAAAACGTGTGTGTGAAAGCCGAGTAGATGTGCAGTCATGTGACGTCATCGGCAGTCGAAGGACCCCGAGCCGATCCTGCACCGACACCGGGATGTCTGGCGGCTGACGACGGGGCTGTTGCACTGCATCATGGGAGTTCTGTCACTGCAGGAAAACGCCTGAAGTCTCAGACATAACTGACCTTAAGTCTGAGAACCTTGGTTGGAAATTTTGGATGCCTTCAAGATTTTTGAACGTATTAAAGGTTGAATATGGAGCACGGACAGTCTGGCGAGCTCTGGTGTTCGTAGGTGGTACTGCAGCAACAGGACTAATAGCCGCTGGGGTGTTGGTTCACCGCCGACACGTTCCAGCACCGTTCCTTCTACAACAGTTATTACCGTTAGAACGTCTTCTGGGCTCAGAATCAGCTGCTTGACTTTCACACGGTTCCAGCCTCGCCTTGCTGAGCGGACGTTTTAGCACACCGGTGCCCTCTAGTGGCTGGTAGATGTAAATATAAACAGCATTGTGCCCGACAGAATCAAATTTTGATCATTTATCTTTTTAAACGCAGCTTTTGAAGAAGAACCTGCACATCCACTCTGCACACCTCTGAACGTAGAGGTATTTTTTTAATACAACTTTTTATTAAAATGTTTCATATTCTAACTTTAAATGGAATTAAGATGGTGTTTTCTGACTTTTCCGACCCCACAGAAGCCCTGCGTCTGCCTCCTAACTTCAGGTTACTGCCACTAAAGTTAATTTCATGTGTTGATGGTTTCTCCGTTCTTCTGTAAGCTCTTACTTATTGCCCTGACATGTGAAGGCTGTCGATAAAACTCCTGAATGAGGAACCCTCGTCTCAAAAATCCAAAGTTTTGTCCCTTTTCCAACCTTCTTGTCTGAACTTGGCTTTGGGTCGCCGCCCCTCCACGCCTCTTCACCAACCCCGACTGCCAGTGACACACATGTGCTTCCCTCTCACATGTTTTATCTCCTCCTCCTCCTCCTCCCCTCCCACCAACTCACTCTCGTCCTCCTCTCACTCTCTCTTTCTGTTGGTGGCTCCATAGGCATCCAGAGGACAGGGACAAGGCAGAAGACCCTTCACACACCACCGTTCCACCACCCCACAGTCATGTCCGACTCCGAGACCACTGCTGCCCCCGCCGAGGCCCCCGTCCCCGCAGCTTGTGCCAACATCAAGGCAGATCTGGACAAATGGTAGGTGACTCCATCCACAGCACAAGAAGGTTTCGTGGTTTAAAACTAATCTCACGACTTCTGGAGTTGTCTTCATAGACTTGGGCAGCTGGAGATGAAGGAGGACCCGAGAAAAATCCCGAATAGTTTGCGAATGCCTTGAGAGACCCTTTAGAGATGTTTGGCTCCTGTGCTGGAGGAGAGCCTCCTGAGTTAGGAGAACATCGCTGAAGGATTTGGGTTCTTGAACATGTGGGACAGGTTGGTTGTTTGCAGGCATCGACATCCTAAAATGCACGGCGATAAAAATGGAGTCTGACCAGCGGACGCCGTGGTCCTTGTTGCAAACCACCGCGGTCTCACGCTGAGACGTGACACGACTCGACATCTCAGCTGGGAGGTGAAAAAGGTTATGAAAGCCCGGGTTAACGTGTGTGGGGGAGGGATTTGGAGGTTAATGATGTGCAGCAACGAAGCATGTTTGATGCTCGTCTGTCCGCATGGATGAAGACCGGGAATCTGCTTACGTCACTCACCTCCCTTTCCCCACAATACTTTGCGGTAGCCTGATGTGTTTGTCCCTGATGCCGCAGCCTCCCCCCATTGGTCAGAGACACCAGCAACGGGACTCTCAACCTACGGCTGCTTGTCTTTGACTTTTATTGTTTCTGATCAGGTCACCTAGGACTCCTCGCATTCAGAGGTAAAGCTGCTTTGGTGTTTCTGTCTGTAGACACATGCTGCCTGGCCTGGCTGATGGGCGGTGATAACGAGGCTGTGAGGGTGTGGAGCCTCTAGATAAGGCAGAAAGCTGAAATGAAAAAGAGGATGGGCGTGGATGATCGACTAATAAAATGACCCGAACAGACCTGTGGCACTAACCGTCTCCACTTCATGGTTGTGGTAACTTGTGAAGGGGACACTGCAGATGCTGAAGCTTATGTAACATAAGTAGGTCTGTACTCCAAATCCCGTCCAAGGATTGCACCTCAGGATGCTTTATTGCACAACACCAGCTGATACTGCAGCGGTGTGAGAGTTTTAGTTGCATGCGGCTTGGTTAGGGGTGTGTTAGAGCTCGTATCAGCTGAACTGTAACCCGTGTGTGTGTGTGTGTGTGTGTGTGTGTGTGTGTGTGTGTGTGTGTGTGTGTGTGTGTGTGTGTGTGTGTGTGTGTGTTAGGGATGCAACGATACCCCTTTTTCCCAAACCGATACGATACCGATACTTGGATCTGAGTACTCACCGATACCGATTACCGATACCGATACTTCTACCACACAAAAAAATGCAACCGATGTATTTTCTTCTCTGATTTCAGCAGGAAAAGACTGTGAGGTAGATAAAAAGTAAAATATATGAATAAAAATCATCACAAAATAAAATATTAGGTGAACAGAAATGAAGTACAGTGAAGCCATTTTCAAGCAACTGCATTGGTATCGGTATCGGCACTGATACCGGTACCAGTAACGTGTTGGTGCATCCCTAGTGTGTGTGTTAGAGTTGGACGATGCAGAAATAAAGCCTGTAATTTTAATGTTTTTCATAAAGGACAGTATCAGCATGAAGCAAATCACCATTTTTTATTGTTCTCTGGTAATTTTAATAATAATAATAATACATTTTATTTCAACAGCGCCTTTCTGAACATTCAAGGACACTTTACAGAGATAAAATTTTGACATCTGAAGATATCAGAAAATTATTTCTGATTTCAAAATTAATTTTCAAAAGCTGAACCTGTCAAAAAAACTTGATCCGATCGTGTTTCTGTGCCGTCAGCAGCGGGCTCGTCCAACACTGACGAGCTTTTCTAAAAACGTCCGCCTTGAAAATAAAATTTTAATGTTTCCTGAGAACAAACCCGCTTCTCCCCCTCCATCAGCCATCGCTGGCATAAAACAAACAAAAATATAGTAATAATGTTCGCAGGTAGCCACGGATGAACAAGTCAAGGTGGTGATAGCTTAGCTCTGACCATCCAATCAGAGGACAGAAAACCCCGGAGCTTGCTGGCCATGTGAGGCATATCTGGAAGCTGATTGGTTAGGAAAAAGCCTTCTGCTACCTAGTATAACCAATGAAGGCCCTCCTGGCACACCGAGGCTAGAATCTGAATTAACGAAACACAAAAACTCCACAGACATTCGGGACGTGGCTCAGCAAATGTTCCCAGAAAGAAAAGAAAACCCGTTGGAAGCAAATGAATGTGAGCAAGCCTAAACACGGGAATGTAGAGTCTGTCCACGACCCACAGACAGAGCTCAGCGGATCTACGCCTGTCTTTCAACTGTCTCCACATGCAGGACGATAGACAACATGACAGACTCACTGCTCCAGATGTCATCCAACAGGGAAGTCCTCCACACTCTGCTGAAGAAGACAACTACATCCTTTTTCTAAATAACCGACTCAAGTGTCTCTATCTGCTCGTGAACCAGAGAAAAGCCCAACGACAGACCTGCTGAGGCTCCCGTGGAGCATTGCTAGAGATCTGCAGATAGTGTTTGGTTTTCAGTGTTTTACTGTCCAGCACTTTGAGCCACTGAGACCAGCGGTGGTAACGCGCTTCATAAACCAAGTGAACGTTTAGACCAGCAAAGAAGGGCTCGTGAGTGAGTGAGTGAGTGAGTGAGTGAGTGAGTGAGTGAGTGAGTGAGTGAGTGAGTGAGTGAGTGAGTGAGTGAGTGAGTGAGTCTGGCATTCATTCCGATCCGGATTTCCCAGTACATCCTGTTCCTGCTCCGACATTCTTTGTTGTTTCCTCTCACCCGACTAGCACATTAGCAGCAGCTTGGGCTAGCGTTAGCAGCAGCTTGGGCTAGCGTTAGCAGCAGCTTGGGCTAGCATTAGCAGCAGCTCTGGGCTAGCGTTAGCAGTAGCTCTGTGTTAGCATTGCTGCGACCAATGATTATATGTTTCTGATGTTTTCATTACACTTAATCTCTGTCCACATCTGTCCACCCCTTCCCTTAAACTCAGCCCAGCCACGTGCCTCGCTGTGTGACACGGACAGCGGACATGTGCGTGTATTTATAGCTGTCAGAAGTCACGGACACGGTGACATGTTCCCTGTCGTGGATCATGTCACCGTCCCACCTGCTCCTTTTAACCCAAACCTGAACCACCATGTTGGAGTTAGGCACCTCTACGGGACACTGAGCACCTCCCCACATGTTCTCTGAGTGCAGACTGTTATTAGGGACTTTTATTTTTATTTTTACTAAATATTTTGTGCCTTAGTTTTTTTTTTCAACCAATAATTTCATCAAAGTTTAACGAGCAAAGTGGAAGAAGCTTCCAGTGTCTTTGGTGCTCACAAGCAGCTGGGATGGTTTTGACAGGAGAGTTAGTAAAATGTCATGAAGGGGTTCCCGGTTTCCTCGGGTGATTTTCAGAGCCTGCTCTCATGTTTCTGGTACACGTTTAAAAAAATTTCCTCCAAAAATAGTCCCAGGGTTGTCTCAGACATTCAGAGCCGGCCGTCTGCATCAGGGAGCCGCTGGGGTTTGACCATGGAGTCCCATGTAGAAAAGCCCAGTTCGAGCCGGACTCAGATGGTACCCATCCTGCTCGGCTTTAGCCTGATGGGTTTGAGCTCACACGCTAACGTTCTCATTGCAGAGAAGCTCCAGATGTTGTGATTTAAACTCTCCAAGAGGTACGCAGTAGCTCATAGGATGACTCGTTTGGATTTGGTTCAGAATGTCAGCTGGTTTAATAAAAATCTGAAAGTCTGCTGATGACACAAAGCTGTTCATGCATGCCTGAAGAAAAGGGGGCGGGACTCCATTAAGTTACCTAATTAACTAAAGGCTTTGTGATTCATTCATCTCGAGCAATCACATTTTTATCGTCCAAGAAAATTTGCCATCCATCCGTTTTCTTCTGCTTCTCCGGGGTCGGGTCCTGACCAGATGCCCAAGCCCGGCCTCAACTGGCTCCTCTGGATGTGGAGGAGCAGCGGGTCTACTCCGAGCCCCTCCCGGATGACCGAGCTTCTCACCCTATCTCTGAAGGAGAGCCCAGCCACTCTGCGGAGAAAACTCATTTCGGCCGCTCGTGTCCGCGATCTCGTTCTTTCGGTCACTACCCAAAGCTCGTGACCATAGGTGAGGGTAGGAACGTAGATCCACCGGTAAATCCAGAGCTTCACCTTCCGGCTCATCTCTCTCTTCACCACGACAGACCGGTACAAAACTGTATTTCAGTTCAAAACAGGACAAAAATCCTTATCAACAGGTATTGATAACAGATCAACACATCGATGTAAAAAGTGCTGCAGCAGCACAGAGATCTCTGAAAATCTTCCGTCTACGGACTTTTTCCAGACGTTTAGATTTTATTTTACAAAATAAGCGACGAGGCTGTCGTGTTTTTAAGCACTGTATCAGTCCCAGCCTCGTTTTAGTAGCCGTTAGCAGAGCAGGGCTTTGGCGTGTGCGTCAGTAAAACCGGTGTACCAGGAAATTGTGCACTGACAAAGGTTCCACCTTGCTTGAAATGCAGGTTGTAATTAAATGCATACATTTTTATATTAATTCATCATAATTAACCCTTTAAATTACCACCTCTACCGTTAAAGCTAATGATGAGTCAGCACTCTGTCCATTTCTTCAGGATCTCTGCATCATCCTCAGTGTGGGATCGGTGGTCCTGTTAGCCGTAGCACGAGTAAACTCCTCTTTGAGGGATTGATCTACTGACTGATGATTGACACTCAGGTTTTGTTGATTTACTGGAGATAATATCCCACCTCCGAGTTTTTATGCATCTGGTTGGACATGCATACATAGCGTGGGCTCCAGCTCTGCACGAATCCCCATCTCCGAGGAGATTTGGTGGTGGAATCCATCCTCGCCTCTCAGCGTGGAATTCGGTGACTGTGCAGGGCTCGGTAACCTGAGAGCTGAGCTCCTGCTGGAACGGCACCAGCCCCTTTGATTCAAGCTCTCGCCTTCACAGGAATGTTACCAGAGACAAGTCCCTTTGGTTGATCCATTTTTTATTGATACAAATAAAAATGTTTTACTGTCTTTTGGTATTAAAATAACAAAATAAAATTGGCCCTTGCCTGCTGCAGATCCTCTGTAGACGAGCATACAGCAGGCTTCTGATGAAGGTACTAAACTGGTAAATGGCCTGTTTTTCTATAGCATCTATTACCCCCCAAGGCGCATTACAACATTCATTCATTCATTGACATGCTGATGGTGATGAGCTACAGTGTAGCCACAGCTGCCCTGGGGTTCACTGACAGAGGTGAGAGTGCTGAGCGCAGGCACCACCCATCCCTCGGACCACCACCAGCAGGCAGGGAGGGTGATGTGCCTTGCCCAAGGACACAACTGTGACAGATTGAGCGGGGAGTGAAACCAGAAATC
>NC_091752.1:71067599-71130099 GCF_043380555.1 Nothobranchius furzeri
ACAAGCCTGAGGCATCAAAGTCCACCTAGGTTGGCTCAGGGCTGGATTCCTGGCATGGTTTCATCCCAGCAGGAATCACTAAGCAGTCTGTCGGAGGAAAGGTGGGCGATCAAGGAAGACCATCACTTACCTTCTCTGGTTATTCACCAGCACAAACCTCGGCGATCTCTTCTGGTATGAATGAAGTTAGTGTGCGTTCGGTTGATTGGGTTTTATTATTGTTGTGACACTTCTTGGCAAATAACCTTTAGTCAGCGGAAAGTCAGATCCGTCACGTTTCCTAGGACAAGTAGGGAATGTGAAGCAATAGAAGGAGCAACGTAGCTGAATGTGGGCATAGAACCTCCCGTGTGGTTTTAATCCAGATTACGCATTTGTACAGATCAAATGGGTTTGATCACTCCTAGAACTTTTCACCTGTCTTTCTTGCCATCCTTTCTGTCTTTCAGGTCCAATGCACTGAGTCCTCCAAGCTCCCAGCATTCCCTTGTGCACAACAGCACTGGCCTGGATGACAACAAAAAGGTGGCGGTGATAGCGGGACAGGCGTTGTGTTGACCTGTTTGGGATCTGGCTTTTCCCTGTTTGTTCCGTGTTTTAGGATTTTCTGATGTCACTCATCCCTCTCATCCATAGTTCATAGACAGTTCTGAGGAGCCAGTGGGCTGCGATGTACCTGTCGACTTGAGATAATACTTACAAATGAAATAAAATATAAAATGATTTGGTTTGAACCAGTTTGATGAGTCCAGCTTTTAAGTTCAACATGAAAAATAGTATAAAGGTTCGTAAAACTGTGTGACGTGAACCTGTGTGAACCTATGGGTGGATGGATGGATGGGTGGATGGATGGATGGATGGATGGATGGATGGATGGATGGGTGGATGGATGGATGGGTGGATGGATGGATGGATGAATGGTTGGATGGGTGGCTGCTTGGATGATGGGTAGATGCATGGATGGATGGATGGATGGATGGATGGATGATGGGTGGATGGATGGATTGGTGATTGGATGCATGGATGGATGGATGGATGGATGGATGGATGGATGGATGGATGGATGGATGGATGGATGGTGGGTGGGTGGATGAACGGATGGATGGATGATGGGTGGATGGATGGATGGATGATGGGTGGATGGATGGATGATGGATGGATGGATGGATGGATGGATGGATGGAGGGTGGATGGATGGATGGATGGATGGATGGATGGATGGGTGGATGGATGGATGGATGGATGGATGGATGGATGGATGGATGAATGGTTGGATGGGTGGCTGCTTGGATGATGGGTAGATGCATGGATGGATGGATGGATGGATGGATGATGGGTGGATGGATGGATTGGTGATTGGATGCATGGATGGATGGATGGATGGATGGATGGATGGTGGGTGGGTGGATGAACGGATGGATGGATGATGGGTGGATGGATGGATGGATGATGGGTGGATGGATGGATGATGGATGGATGGATGGATGGATGGATGGATGGATGGATGGAGGGTGGATGGATGGATGGATGGATGGATGGATGGATGGATGGATGGATGGATGGGTGGATGGATGGATGGGTGGATAGATGATGGGTGGATGGATGGATGATGGATGGATGGATGGATGATGGGTGGATGGATGGATGATAGATGGATTGATGGATGGATGGATGATGGGTGGATGGATGGATGATAGATGGATTGATGGATGGATGTGGATGAACGGATGAACGGATGGATGGATGGATGATGGGTGGATGGATGGATGGATGGATGGATGGATGATGGGTGGATGGATGAACGGATGGATGGATGGATGGATGGTGGGTGGATGGATGAATTAGGATTTTTGTAAATCTTTCGAAACTATTTTCTGAGATCTGATTGGTGGGCTGATCTGCGTCACTCCACCATCTAGTTTTTTAAGTCTTTTGCAGTAAAATGCGTTCATATCTGACATATAAAAATAAATAAATGATGGAAAAACTACAGCAAACAGGACTGAGTCACCTCCCAGACTTCCTCCTTTACCATATTTGGGCTTCCAGAACATGGATATAATACAACAGCACCACCTTGTGGTTGGAATGCGAGTCCACATCAGTGTTTGTGTTCAGCATCCTCTGATCCATGATAGCTAACACTGAAAAAGCTTTCATTTGTTGAAAACTGATGGACTCAAATAAATAAACTTTAAGTCGTTTTATATCATTTCTGTGTTTCAGGATGTAATGAATTCAAACTGATGACAACATTAATATTTACCTCCATATAAATTAGATTTTACTCGGATATTGCTTGTTTTTATTTTTAGTCTGATCAGTTTTCTCACTGACTTGATTTTCATTCAATTCTTAAATATTTGTTTTATAATTTTTTATTGTAAATTTTGGACACTGATTTCCATCTTCTGGTAAAGAAATCTTCAGGTGTTCTAGGTTGCTGCTGCACTTTAAGCACCTGCTGCTAAAATAGGTTGCACCTTTGTGCAAGATTGTGAACCAGGCAGTGGCGCCCCCAAGGTGTAGCCAGAGGGGGGTCCATGGCCACCCCTGGAATTTAGTTGGCTTTCCCACCAGCCCCGCAGCGAAGACCACCTCTCGTAATAAATCCCATTCACCACTGTAATGGATGTTAAAGAGAGAATTACAATTTAATTAATGACCAGAGACATTAAAGGTCCATATCTAGCATGGACCCCATCTCTGGAAACTGGGCTATTTAAATCAGAAGAGTGGTTCTTTTTATTACAGGGAAATTTAAATTAAACACTTTGCATGAACTGAGAGACAAGAGAAGAGAGAGAGACCTCAGAACGTTTAGTAAAATTTATTATCTAAATGATTTTAAACAGTTTAACAGGACTAACTCTCTAGTGATGGATGCTGATGGAATGAATGTGAGGTGGAGTGTGTGTTGGTGCAATGTCGGTTCAGAACCTACGTTCTGGAGAAGCGAGTCTGAGCGGGAGATGATGTTTTGCTCCTAACTGATCAACTTTTGAACCGTGGTCATAAAACACGTGAGAGGCCATTTGTCGCATCCACATACCCGTCAGTGAGACTCCCGTACAGATCAGGCTGCCAGGTCCACGGACCCTCCTCTGGTACTGGAGCCGATGAAACAGCGTCCTCAGCACGACAAACCAGTCCTTGGATAGTCTCCAGGTAAAAAGAGGCAGGTGTTTCATAGTGTCAAAGGGACCCCCCTTTGGGTCAGCCAGTTCAGCTTTTATTCTGAAGGAACCGTTGTTGGTGGGTAACAACGACAGATTTTCCCAGCTTGATGGTTCTCAGTTTAAAAGTAAAAAGTACAGATGGCCGGTCCGTACTCCACTTAGCAATGATGAACATCAGAGGATCTTGAGAGCTGGCTGAATACTGCCCTCAAAATGGCGTTCTGTTTTATTAATCTTGATGTTTATGATTCTGGACGAATCACAGCTGACAGATTAAATAAACACCACAGAGACTCTGCCACGCTTCACACATGAAGGTTCTGATTGGTTCTGATTTGCGACCGGAATGTGTCATGTGATTATTTACCTTTAGTGTATCAGCATGTCTAGTGGCTAGATTAAGTCATATTACTTATTAAAACATATTAATCATAATATTGTGATTTCACAGATCAGTCACATGGTTAATAACCGAGAGGTTGCCGAAGGCATTCTTCACCACATATTCATCTTCTTTGATCAAGACATAAGCTAATAATCAATATATTTTCATTAAACATTTTATACATTATATCTAATCAAAATGTAAAACTATAAAAACAGATAAGTACAATTAGTTGTGAATTTTTTTGCCGAAACGTTTCTGCTTCTCACATTTGAAGTTCAGGTGTTGGATGCAGGCATTTAGTGTGTAATGAAAAAGGATGAAGGAGCAAAGCAAAGCTACAAGCTAACCGCTCCCAGACTTACCACAGGGACCAATTTGGTGCCACCCCAACATTCTCACTGGCCCCTCCTATCAAGTTTTCTGGGGCCGCCACTGGTGCTGCTGTGGGAGAGAGAGCAGCAGAAGCAGGTAGAGATGACTGCTGATCAACAACTGGAGTGCATCAGGGATCGCCGCTCTCTCCTCATGAGCGTGGGGCCGGAGGCGAGGGGAGTCCATGGGACTGAACCAGAGCAACGGACATCTGAGTGGCGTGTGCTTTGTGTCATGGTGCAGTAGACTGGAGTGGACCCAAATGCTGCTGAGCACAAACGGGTCAGACTGGCAGGTAAAAGAACTGTTTAACATGTATAATGGGAGGTAGGATGACACAACGGGTAGACAAGGCAAAGATCTGACAAGGACAAGCACACAGATGGTTTAGATAAAGGAGGGTGATCAGCAGTCAGCTGGAAAGTGGCAGGTGAGTCCAATAAGCCTTCAACGAGGGGAGAAGGGAGTTGGAGCAGATCCTGACGTTGTGGCCCTGGTGTAGCTGGTGGACACGGTCAACGATGGACACTAATGTTGTCTGCAGCTTTCTAAGGAACCGCTAGACAGACTTGGGTTAAACCCCCAGAAAGGAATAGAAATCTTTAACTAGTAGAATAGCTGAGACTTGGTCACAACCCCAAGTCTGATGCTACATGAGATCATGTGACCTGCACCAGAGGCGTGGTTAGCAAAGGTAAAAATGTGTTTATCTGACAACAAGTGATTAAAAACCATAGATGAGAATGTATTCACTAAATAACAGCCAAAATTATTAGTTGGTTTTAAAAGGAGGCGAGGCTAAACTAGAGGACCACTGTCACTGAAAATGTACCAATAATAATAATCATAATAATAAAAATAATAATAAATAATAATAATAAATAATAATGATCATAATAATTTTATTATTATTAATAATAATAATGATAAAATAATCATGATAATAATAATATTATTATTATTATTAACAACAACAGCAATAATAATAATAATAACAATAATAATAATAATGATAAAATAATCATGATAATAATAATAATAATAATAATAACAACAACAGCAATAATAATAATAATTATTATAACAATAATAATAATAATGATAATAATAATAATATTCTTGTTATTATTAATAATAACAACAGCGATAATAATAATAATAATAATAACAATAATAATAATATAATAATAATAAACACGTGATATTTATATATTTACACATTCAAAAGGTTTGTTGACACATTTAGGCTTTTTCTGATTAAAATGATGTAACTTCATATTTCACATTTGACCTTTTATTACTAATTTCCTTTTATCTGAAGGTAAATTATTGCTAATCTATCGGATTTTGTGTAAACTGGAACATTTCTTTTTTAAAACACAGAACTTGTCTTTTCTCCACGTCCTCGTGAAGAACATGTTTTTCTGACCCTCTCCGCTAGCTGAGATGCTGAGGTGTTGTAATCAAAGGGTGAAGGGTGGGGCAGGAGCAGGAGCAGCGGAACCCGGATGCTGATGCTGACTGAGGAGCAGGAAGCTGAGAGGATGCAGAGAGGAGGAGGAGGAGGAGTGTGAGAGGAAGAAAGCGGAGCAGCGGTGAGGACATCCCGGCGCTGATAGGAGCTTTTCCACCAGACAGCCTGCACCTTTGGTTCTGACGGAAGCAGGTTGGTTCTGGTTCTGGATCCAGACCGGCCGGGCAGGAGGAGGAGGAGGAAGAACACTAGAGAGAGGCAGCAGAGTCGCCAGCTGAGGATGCTGCTTGTTGTTTCCAGGAACAGGATCCACAATCGGCCCGAGTTCTGATCTTGAAGCCGTCCCGAACCGGATCTGGTGTGGTTCGGCCTACCCGGAGGCTGTTTGCCCCCCCAACCCCTTCCGCTCCTCTTTTTCCTGATGCAGGACCGGGGAGGGGGCGAACCAAAGTGTGACCGGATATTGGAAAACCCATCTGGAGCTGCTGGGATAGCAGCGGGATCTGATCCGAACCGAACTGGGACTCGGGACATGCTGGAGCTCTGGGGGAAGTAAGGAGGTGTGGGGGGCTCCAGGTGCTGATCTGAGACCGGATCCAACCGGGATGTTCTGACTCGGGTCATCTGAAACTCTGTTCCATCAGACTTCCGGTCCAACCCTGCAGGAGATCGTGCTCCACTTTTAGGATCAGTCCGGTTTCCGTTCTGAGTTATCTGTTTGATGTGAGTCGACTCGCCGGTCCTCCTCCCCCCACCCCACCCCCCTCCAGGCCCATTCAGGGACCGGCTGGTGGAGGGGAGTAGCCTGCAGGGCCCGGCTTTGGATCACGACCACCTCCTCCTATCCAGGAGCGTGTGACGCCGTCATGCACGGAGCAGCAGCGAGCACGTTTTTCATCCTCCTCGTTTAACGAAGAAAGACCCCCCCCCCCCCCCCCCCCCAAGCTCCACCCCGCACGCGCGCACGGAAAGATGAGCAGCAAGGAGCTCACAGGGGGCCAGTCCACTCAGTACGTGGGTCCATACCGGCTGGAGAAGACCCTCGGGAAAGGACAGACAGGTGAGTCTGCAACACACACACACACACACACACACACACACACACACACACGCACGCACGCACACACACACACACACATCATGTGGTAAGCTCCTCCTTGTCTCCCTGGTTCTGTGTTGCTCTGGGACCCAAATCAGTTTAATATTTTCCAAATTTCCTTTAGTTTCTTTTCCAAAAGTGTCCTAGAATCTAAAGTTGTAGTGGAGTAAAGGCAGTTTGGGGTGGCTGATGTACCAAAAGTCTTTACTGCCTTCATGCTGTAACTACTGCTGGGAAAAGCTGGTCTAACACGTCATAAACAAGACACGCCCCCTCTTGTATGTCCCAGTCACTGCCCAGCAAACATTCAGACGTTTAATGACAGTTAAAACAACGTCAAACCCACACGTTTCGTCATGGTTGAGAAACAGTTCCAGGGATACGATGTCGTCGTGACGATGTTTGCTCAGCAACATGTAAACGTTGGTCGTGGTCAGTGGCTGACGGGCCATTGGATTACTAGCTGCTAGCGTTAGAGCTACAGCTAATGCTAGCTGAAGTTGCTGCTAATGCTAGCCCAATCAAACGCTAACGCTAGCCTGAGCTAGTGCTAATGCTAGCTCAAGTTACTGCTAATGCTAGCCCAAATGATAAATGATAAATGACCCGCACTTGTATAGCACCTCTCAGAGGAAGAACTCCAAAGCACTTTATACTAACGTGTATCATTCATCCATTCACACACTGATGGTGATGAGCTACGATGTAGCCACAGCTGCCCTGGAGCACACTGACAAGCAAGCAAATGCTAATGCTAGGCTGAGCTTCTGCTAATGCTAGCTCAAGTTACTGCTAATACTAGCCCAAGCAAATGCTAATGCTAGCCTGAGCTACTGCTGACTCAAGCTAATGCTAGCCTGAGCTACTGCTAATGCTGGCTCAAGCTAATGCTAATGCTAGCCTGAGCTACTGCTAATGCGAGAAACAAAGAAAGAAAGAAAGAAAGAAAGAAAGAAAGAAAGAAAATGATCTTTTATATAGCGCCTCTTAAGATAAAAACCGTGAGGCGCTTCATGTCAACAATAAAACTATTAAAGAACAAAAAATATTTTTTTTTAATTTTCTAAAATATTTTCTAAATGAGAAAATAAAGCCTGAGCTAATGCTAACAGTGGCTTAACGGTGCCTTGGAAGTTGTTATTTCCGAGATGTAGCCGGAAATAACGCAATGAATTGGGAATTCTTAGCTGTGAGCTCGTAGGTTTCAGAGGACCCCGAGATCCCAAATTTAAAGATGGCTACTCCCAGTGCTACCAGGAAGTAGTTATCGTCTTTATTTTTTTTTTATGATTTATATGTTCTGTTTTCTTCTTTTTGCTCTTTAACAGCACCGGTAAGTTGTTTATTGTTGTTATCAATAGTTGCGTTGCTGAAAAATGTAACGTTGTCGCCAGAGTTGACCGGTGTTGATGGTTTTTTCTTTTCCTGGCGTTTTTATATTTACATTTGTTTTGTGATGTTTCTCTGCTCGTTTGCGGAAACAGTCGAAGGGCGTGTGTGTCACGATTATTAAGATGCAGAGAGTACTTGGTTACATAATTGTTTTGGTTTAGTGCTCAACAACACTGGTGGCATCCTTTTTTTTAGTTGGATGCTGGAATGCAGAACTAGCCTGTTACGTAATTTACTGCTCCGAAATTCTGAGTTTCGACGACAACTGGAACGCACGATGAGCTTCTGCTGATTCCGGCTCAAGCTACTGCTAACGCTAGCCCAAGCTACTGCTAACGCTAGCCCAAGCTAATGCTAATGCTAGCCTGAACTACTGCTAATGTACCTGTTGGAGAGGAAAACAACAAAGGATGTTGGAGCACCACTCACATTCCAGAATTCACTGGGAATATCCAGAGTACGGGGTTCACGAGTGAGGAAAGACGCAAGATTGTTAGGTGGATTGATGTTTAGTCTACAGTAATGCAGGTGTTATACCGGATTGTCGTATTCATAGCTCTCGACTTACCGGTGGATCTACGTTCCTACCCTCACCCATGGTCACAAGCTTTGGGTAGTGACCCAAAGAACGAGATCGCGGACACGAGCGGCCAAAATGAGTTTTCTCTGCAGAGTAGCTGGGCTGTCCCTTAGAGAAAGGGTGAGTAGCTTGGTCATTCGGGAGGGGCTCGGAGTAGATGTGCTGCTCCTCCACATCAAGAAGAGCCAGTTGAGGTGGCTTGGGCATCTGGTCAGGATGCCTCCCTGGTGAGGTTTGCCAGGCACGTCCAACTAGGATGAGACCGTAAGGAAGATCCAGGACACGGTGGAGGTACTATGTCTCTCAGCTGGCCAGGGAACGCCTTGGGATTCTCCCGGAGGAGCTGGCCCAAGTGGCTGGGGAGAGGGAAGTCTGGGCCTCCCTGCTGAGACTGCTGCCCCCACGACCCGACCCAGGAGAAGCGATTGAAAATGGATGGATTCCAGATAGATTCAGAGATTGTTATTGTTGTCCTCTTCCTTGTCCACCACTGACCCCCCCACCCCTCGGGCCATCGTCCACAAACTCACCTCCTAGATCTTCCTTAAACCGCTGCTTCACAACCCTCCAGACACTCTCTTCAGTCCTCCTTCTCCCACAACCCCCCAGCGCCACGGATATCGGCCAGCTGGTGTCGTTCTTCACCAATGTGTCTCCCCCTGGACCCACAACACACACACACACACACACACACACACACACACACACACACACACACACACACACACGCGCACACACACACACACACACACACACACACACACACACACACACACACACACAGACAAACACACACACACACACAGACAAACACACACACACACACACACACACATACAGACAAACACACACACACACACACACACACACACACACACACACACACATACAGACAAACACACACACACACACACACACACACACACACACACACACACACTCAGAACACAGATTTAGCGTCACAGACCCTTTGGGGCAAATGCACCTCATTCAATACTCATGTCTTGGCGGAGTGGGCGGGGCCATTTGGTAATCAGGACCATTTGAGTCCCATCAAAGTTTCATGTGTTACAAAGAAGCTCAAAGAACCGTTTCAATAATGAATAATTAAAATAAAAAAGTATTTTATTTCACCAAAACATTCGTTGTTGTTTTTAGGTCTTTAAAAATCGCGCTGTAAAATGATTCCTTGTGTCTTTGTAACAAAAATAAACCAGAATGTTGTTTTCCAGGGCTGGTGAAGCTGGGCGTCCACTGCATAACGGGGCAGAAGGTGGCCATAAAGATTGTGAACAGAGAGAAGCTGTCTGAATCGGTTCTGATGAAGGTACGGTCCTCGTTTCTTCACGTTTGTGTGGTTGGATGAAAGTCCCGGCTGCAGGAGGAGCCGGGTCAGGGTGCTGTAACATGAGACTGCTGAGTGTGGACTCTGCTCCTCTAGACAACAGGACTGCTCATCAGGACGCCTGCAGCAGAAATAAAACTCCTTCCAGTTCTCCTGGAGCGTATGTGGGCTGGGGGCGGGGGCTGTTTGGGCATCACCGTTAAGCCGAGCAGCTCTGGAGCGTTTCTGCGTAAAATAACATGAATTATTATCAGATGTGTTTTAGCTACAATCACAAGAAACGACATGATTCACCTGAAAGAGAGAGAGTGGTCTGACTCAGGTACTGTGGTTAAAAAATAAAACATAAATACATGAAAAGGTTTTTTATCCAACTTGGCAGAGCCCGGACCCTGCTCTTCAGGACTGAAACGGTACAGATTTTATTACAGATCTAATTAAATCAGTTTAAAACATCATTAACTAATCATTTAATATAATTATTGAAGTCATGGATAATTAATTCATGTGTTTTGTGGATTTGGTGACGCGCTTGACCGTGTCCGGGGGAGTCCTGTGGGGGTACGGTGGGGTGGAATCTGTTCTCCAGGTCAGGGGCCAGGTCCAGTCCGAGTTCATCTGGGGTCGTGTTCACGAGTGAGGGAAAACTGGAGCGTGAGATGGACAGGAGGAAATGTGCTGCGTCTGCAGTGATACGGGCGTTGTACCGGTCTGTCGTGGTGAAGAGAGAGCTGAGTCAGAAGGCGAAGCTCTCGATTTACCGGTGGATCTACGTTCCTACCCTCACCTATGGTCACGAGCTCTGGGTAGTGACCGAAAGAACGAGATCGCGGATACAAGCGGCCGAAATGAGTTTTCTCCGCTGTAGGGGTAGACCAATATCAGTCTGCCGATAAATCGGGCCGATTTTTACCGTTTTTTATACATCGGCCGATATTTGTCCTTAGTAAAGCCGATTTAAAGTCAGGCACATGCTCGGACAGCCCGGTGCTGAAGCAGAATTTAATTTGAGATTCATGTTCACTAATTACATCTGCATAATAAATACTCTAATTAACTTTATTTAGGTGTCCGACTTTAACACTGAGCGGTGAACAAAGTTAAGATTCACCAGGAAGTTAAATTCAAAAACAGATCCAGCTTCAGAAAGTTTCTGCATCGGCTGGTTTTCTTAGTGACATTTTAGCGTGAAAATAAGGTGGAAAATGTCTCAATATTGTCCCGAAAAATCTGCAACACATATCGGCCATCGGCTGACCGTGTCTCTTACATATCGGCCATCGGCTGACCGTGTCTCTTACATATCGGCCGTCGGCTGGCCGTGTCTCTTACATATCGGCCGTCGGCTGACCGTGTCTCTTACATATCGGCCGTCGGCTGACCGTGTCTCTTACATATCGGCCATCGGCTGGCCGTGTCTCTTACATATCGGCCATCGGCTCTTACATATCGGCCGTCGGCTGGCCGTGTCTCTTACATATCGGCCGTCGGCTGGCCGTGTCTCTTACATATCGGCCGTCGGCTGACCGTGGCTCTTACATATCGGCCGTCGGCTGGCCGTGTCTCTTACATATCGGCCGTCGGCTGGCCGTGTCTCTTACATATCGGCCGTCGGCTGACCGTGTCTCTTACATATCGGCCGTCGGCTGGCCGTGTCTCTTACATATCGGCCGTCGGCTGGCCGTGTCTCTTACATATCGGACGTCGGCTGACCGTGGCTCTTACATATCGGCCGTCGGCTGGCCGTGTCTCTTACATATCGGCCGTCGGCTGGCCGTGTCTCTTACATATCGGCCGTCGGCTGACCGTGTCTCTTACATATCGGCCGTCGGCTGGCCGTGTCTCTTACATATCGGCCGTCGGCTGGCCGTGTCTCTTACATATCGGCCGTCGGCTGGCCGTGTCTCTTACATATCGGCCGTCGGCTGGCCGTGTCTCTTACATATCGGCCATCGGCTCTTACATATCGGCCGTCGGCTGGCCGTGTCTCTTACATATCGGCCATCGGCTCTTACATATCGGCCGTCGGCTGGCCGTGTCTCTTACATATCGGCCATCGGCTCTTACATATCGGCCGTCGGCTGGCCGTGTCTCTTACATATCGGCCATCGGCTCTTACATATCGGCCGTCGGCTGGCCGTGTCTCTTACATATCGGCCGTCGGCTGGCCGTGTCTCTTACATATCGGCTGTCGGCTGACCGTGTCTCTTACATATCGGCCATCGGCTCTTACATATCGGCCGTCGGCTGGCCGTGTCTCTTACATATCGGCCATCGGCTCTTACATATCGGCCGTCGGCTGGCCGTGTCTCTTACATATCGGCCGTCGGCTGGCCGTGTCTCTTACATATCGGCTGTCGGCTGACCGTGTCTCTTACATATCGGCCATCGGCTCTTACATATCGGCCGTCGGCTGGCCATGTCTCTTACATATCGGCCATCGGCTCTTACATATCGGCCGTCGGCTGGCCGTGTCTCTTACATATCGGCCGTCGGCTGGCCGTGTCTCTTACATATCGGCCGTCGGCTGGCCGTGTCTTTTACATATCGGCCGTCGGCTGGCCGTGTCTCTTACATATCGGCCGTCGGCTGGCCGTGTCTCTTACATATCGGCCATCAGCTGGCCGTGTCTCTTACATATCGGCCATCGGCTCTTACATATCGGCCGTCGGCTGGCCGTGTCTCTTACATATCGGCCATCGGCTGGCCGTGTCTCTTACATATCGGCCATCGGCTGACCGTGTCTCTTACATATCGGCCGTCGGCTGGCCGTGTCTCTTACATATCGGCCATCGGCTCTTACATATCGGCCGTCGGCTGGCCGTGTCTCTTACATATCGGCCATCAGCTGGCCGTGTCTCTTACGTATCGGCCATCAGCTCTTACATATCGGGTGTTGGCTGGCCGTGTCTCTTACATATCGGCCATCGGCTCTTACATATCGGCCGTCGGCTGGCCGTGTCTCTTACATATCGGCCATCGGCTCTTACATATCGGCCGTCGGCTGGCCGTGTCTCTTACATATCGGCCATCGGCTCTTACATATCGGCCGTCGGCTGGCCGTGTCTCTTACATATCGGCCGTCGGCTGGCCGTGTCTCTTACATATCGGCCATCGGCTGGCCGTGTCTCTTACATATCGGCCATCGGCTCTTACATATCGGCCGTCGGCTGGCCGTGTCTCTTACATATCGGCCGTCGGCTGGCCGTGTCTCTTACATATCGGCCATCGGCTGACCGTGTCTCTTACATATCGGCCATCGGCTCTTACATATCGGCCGTCTGCTGGCCGTGTCTCTTACATATCGGCCGTCGGCTGGCCGTGTCTCTTACATATCGGCCATCGGCTGGCCGTGTCTCTTACATATCGGCCGTCGGCTGGCCGTGTCTCTTACATATCGGCCGTCGGCTGACCGTGGCTCTTACATATCGGCCGTCGGCTGGCCGTGTCTCTTACATATCGGCCGTCGGCTGGCCGTGTCTCTTACATATCGGCCGTCGGCTGGCTGTGTCTCTTACATATCGGCCGTCGGCTGGCCGTGTCTCTTACATATCGGCCGTCGGCTGGCCGTGTCTCTTACATATCGGCCATCGGCTCTTACATATCGGCCGTTGGCTGGCCGTGTCTCTTACATATCGGCCGTCGGCTGGCCGTGTCTCTTACATATCGGCCGTCGGCTGACCGTGTCTCTTACATATCGGCCGTCGGCTGGCCGTGTCTCTTACATATCGGCCGTCGGCTGGCCGTGTCTCTTACATATCGGCCGTCGGCTGGCCGTGTCTCTTACATATCGGCCGTCGGCTGGCCGTGTCTCTTACATATCGGCCGTCGGCTGGCCGTGTCTCTTACATATCGGCCGTCGGCTGGCCGTGTCTCTTACATATCGGCCGTCGGCTGGCCGTGTCTCTTACATATCGGCCATCGGCTCTTACATATCGGCCGTCGGCTGGCCGTGTCTCTTACATATCGGCCATCGGCTCTTACATATCGGCCGTCGGCTGGCCGTGTCTCTTACATATCGGCCATCGGCTCTTACATATCGGCCGTCGGCTGGCCGTGTCTCTTACATATCGGCCATCGGCTCTTACATATCGGCCGTCGGCTGGCCGTGTCTCTTACATATCGGCCGTCGGCTGGCCGTGTCTCTTACATATCGGCTGTCGGCTGACCGTGTCTCTTACATATCGGCCATCGGCTCTTACATATCGGCCGTCGGCTGGCCGTGTCTCTTACATATCGGCCATCGGCTCTTACATATCGGCCGTCGGCTGGCCGTGTCTCTTACATATCGGCCGTCGGCTGACCGTGTCTCTTACATATCGGCCATCGGCTCTTACATATCGGCCGTCGGCTGGCCGTGTCTCTTACATATCGGCTGTCGGCTGACCGTGTCTCTAACATATCGGCTGTCGGCTGACCGTGTCTCTTACATATCGGCCATCGGCTGGCCGTGTCTCTTACATATCGGCCATCGGCCCCTACATATCGGCCGTCGGCTGGCCGTGTCTCTTACATATCGGCCATCGGCTCTTACATATCGGCCGTCGGCTGGCCGTGTCTCTTACATATCGGCCATCGGCTCTTACATATCGGCCGTCGGCTGGCCGTGTCTCTTACATATTGGCCATCGGCTCTTACATATTGGCCGTCGGCTGGCCGTGTCTCTTACATATCGGCCATCGGCTGGCCGTGTCTCTTACATATCAGCCATCGGCTCTTACATATCGGCCGTCGGCTGGCCGTGTCTCTTACATATCGGCCATCAGCTGGCCGTGTCTCTTACGTATCGGCCATCAGCTCTTACATATCGGCTGTTGGCTGGCCGTGTCTCTTACATATCGGCCATCGGCTCTTACATATCGGCCGTCGGCTGGCCGTGTCTCTTACATATCGGCCATCGGCTCTTACATATCGGCCGTCGGCTGGCCGTGTCTCTTACGTATCGGCCATCGGCTCTTACATATCGGCCGTCGGCTGGCCGTGTCTCTTACGTATCGGCCATCAGCTCTTACATATCGGCTGTTGGCTGGCCGTGTCTCTTACATATCGGCCATCGGCTCTTACATATCGGCCGTCGGCTGGCCGTGTCTCTTACATATCGGCCGTCGGCTGGCCGTGTCTCTTACATATCGGCCATCAGCTGGCCGTGTCTCTTACATATCGGCCATCGGCTCTTACATATCGGCCGTCGGCTGGCCGTGTCTCTTACATATCGGCCATCGGCTGGCCGTGTCTCTTACATATCGGCCATCGGCTGACCGTGTCTCTTACATATCGGCCGTCGGCTGGCCGTGTCTCTTACATATCGGCCGTCGGCTGGCCGTGTCTCTTACATATCGGCCATCGGCTGGCCGGGTCTCTTACATATCAGCCATCGGCTCTTACATATCGGCCGTCGGCTGGCCGTGTCTCTTACATATCGGCCATCAGCTGGCCGTGTCTCTCACGTATCGGCCATCAGCTCTTACATATCGGCTGTTTGCTGGCCGTGTCTCTTACATATCGGCCATCGGCTCTTACATATCGGCCGTCGGCTGGCCGTGTCTCTTACATATCGGCCATCGGCTCTTACATATCGGCCGTCGGCTGGCCGTGTCTCTTACATATCGACCATCGGCTCTTACATATCGGCCGTCGGCTGGCCGTGTCTCTTACATATCGGCCATCGGCTGGCCGTGTCTCTTACATATCAGCCATCGGCTCTTACATATCGGCCGTCGGCTGGCCGTGTCTCTTACATATCGGCCATCAGCTGGCCGTGTCTCTTACGTATCGGCCATCAGCTCTTACATATCGGCTGTTGGCTGGCCGTGTCTCTTACACATCGGCCGTCGGCTGGCCGTGTCTCTTACATACCGGCCGTCGGCTGGCCGTGTCTCTTACATATCGGCCATCAGCTGGCCGTGTCTCTTACATATCGGCCATCGGCTCTTACATATCGGCCGTCGGCTGGCCGTGTCTCTTACATATCGGCCATCGGCTCTTACATATCGGCCGTCGGCTGGCCATGTCTCTTACATATCGGCCGTCGGCTCTTACATATCGGCCGTCGGCTGGCCGTGTCTCTTACATATCGGCCATCGGCATCAGCAATCAAAAAGTCAATATTGGTCGACCTCTTCTCTGCAAGTGGGGGAGGATTTGACCTGTAGTCACCTTAACAGCCTTTATTCACAGAAGTAGAATTCACATTTTTATGCTTATTTATTTTTATGTTTATTCGTTTAGCAGACGCTTTTATCCAAAGCGACGTACAATCTATAACCTATAGGGCATGTTGTGATCTGTGGGGGAAACCGGAGTACCCGGAGGAAACCCACGCATGCATGGGGAGGACACGCAACTCCACGCAGAAAGGCCGTAGCCGAGTTTCGAACCAGCATACTTCGTGCTGCGAGGCAACAGTGCTAACCACTGTGCCACCATCACATCCTACAGGACTGATGAGCTAACGGCTAGTCTTAACACAGCTCTTTTGACTTGTATTTTACTGACAGTTTCACAAAGGTTAAAGGACATTTACAGGAAAATGTGCAGCTTGGGTTGACGTTTTTGCAAACTCAGAAACTCTTTTCTTGCCAGATTTTCTTATATTTACCTGTTATCTGTCACCACATAATGTAGTGTGGGCGTGGCTTAACTTTAAATGCATCCCACCACGGGGCAGCCCCAGGGAGCCAATAATCAATGTCCCTGATGTGAAGGGAAAATCTATCCTGAGCTCATGTGTGTTTTAGGTCACAGAGCAGCTCCATGACCCGCTTCTGGGACCACAAAGTCTGACTTTTAAGACGCGTTTGGTTTTAAATGTCGTGACTATGAAAATCAGTCGGTATTTATTCCGTTAAAATATTCCCAGTTTGGAAAATCAGACAGAAGCTAAAGGCTAATCTAGCTAACAGGTAACCTGGAGTGGTGGTGCAAGTTATTCACTGCATCTACACACGTGCACGCACACACACACACACACACACACACACATATACACAAACATATACACACACACACACACACACACACACATGCGTACACACACATGCACACACACACACATATACACACACATACACACACACACACACACACATGCACACACACACACACATATACACACATATACACACACACACACATGCACACACACACACATATACACACATATACACACACACACACACACGCACACACACACACACACATATACACACATGCACACACACACACACATGCACGCACGCACACACACACATGCACACACATGCACGCACACACATATGCACACACACACGCACACACACATGCACACGCACGCATGCACACACACACACATGCACGCATGCACACACACACACACACACACATGCACGCACGCACACACACATGCACGCATGCACACACACACACACACACACGCACGCACACACACACACACACTTGTGGGACACCATCTTTATCTTTATGCAGCATCACAGGAACAAAAGTCTGATTTGAGCTTTTGCTGTGAAACCCTCGTCTGCTGACTAAAGATGACTAAAGATGACTCTAGCTGCACGATGAAGGAACCGTCTGAGGAATTTCTAGAAGCCTCTTCTGCTCTGTGTGCTAACCGACTCCCCCGTTTGCCTCCCTTCTCCCCTTTTTCTGCCTCACTCATCTGACATTCCCTCCTCTGTTGTTTGTAAGCTTCTCTTTTCTCTCCTACCCTCTGTCCACGTCTGTCCCTCCTCCTTTCTGCAGGTGGAGAGGGAAATAGCTATTCTTAAACTAATAGAGCACCCCCATGTTCTGAAGCTCTATGACGTCTATGAAAATAACAAATACCTGTAAGTAGCTCTGGCTCCTTGCTGCTTGCTGCTTGCTGATGACGAGCTGACCGAATCCCCGTTGTGGCTGATGACCATGTTTGTCTCAGGTATCTGGTGCTGGAGCACGTCTCTGGAGGAGAGCTGTTCGACTACCTGGTTAAGAAAGGTCGGCTGACCCCCAAAGAGGCCCGGAAGTTCTTCAGACAAATCATCTCTGCTCTGGACTTCTGCCACAGCCACTCCATCTGGTCTGTGAGAAGCTACAAACACATCCACTCTGGTCCTCCGAGCTTCTGCTCCTCTAGAATGTCTGTTTTTGTCTTTTGTTTATGGCTAAATCCATTCTGGGGACATTCTGCCGTGTTTATGTGTTGTTAAAGCCGGGACCACACGCTAGGTGTTCTGGCCATCGTGAAGGACAGCTTCGTGTCTCGCTGTGAGGACTCTAGCGAGGTGGCACACTCACGATCCAAGACTTCAGTGATCCAAACTGCACTACGGCTCGTTCTAGCGCGAACGTCACGAGCACACTAGCCAAAAGCACATCTGCTAAAAGCCGACAGATTCCCACGACAACAAGGATGAAAAGAGAAAACGGCGCCACCATGAACGGTTCAGCGGTCCAGGCGCTCCTACGTTTAGCCTTCACTTTTGCTGATGTTGCTAATGCTACTGTCGTATTGAAAACGCGTCACTACTTTTCTGCATCACTCCCTGGATGTATTTTCATTGGTCGATTGCAGACGGTGGTCGTAGGTTTTCAGAAGACTGGTGGAGGCTGAATCTGGTCATGAGGCTGTTGCAGCGCCAGTCACAAACCTGCAAATCCCCCTCGTGTTCGCTGTTGGTGTCAGGATTCTGTTCACAACGAGGGATTTTCCCACAGAGGCCGGAACATGGCCGACTTTCACGGGGGGGGGGGGGGGGGGGGGGGGGGCAGAGCGTACATTTCAGGGTAGTTTTACATCATATCTTAGGTGTGTTCTTGCTGTGTCTTTCTAATTCCATGCTTTCGTTCTTTTTAAACACAGAAACAGTTTTGTTTACCTGTTATTGACGCTACGGTTTCGCCGACGGCTGCCGGCTTCTTCAGGCTGACGCTGATGGTGGCGCGTCACTTCCTTCTCCGTTTATCTGCGGGCAGCAGAGGACGTTGTCGCCCTCTACTGCCCGCTCTCCCCTCTCCGACGATGCAGTCCCATGCGTGGGTGCTTAAGAGAAAACCATATAATGGACTGGGACAGCACACGGATCATAACCACCGAACAACAAAAATGCAAAAGATGGATCAAGGAAGCAATCGAGATAAGGCGACGTGGATGTGGGACCATGAACAGGGACGACGGAGTTTACACGCTGGACCACGCATGGGACTGCATCGTCGGAGAGGGGAGAGCGGGCAGTAGAGGGCGACAACGTCCTCTGCTGCCCGCAGATAAACGGAGAAGGAAGTGACGCGCCACCATCAGCGTCAGCCTGAAGAAGCCGGCAGCCGTCGGCGAAACTGTAGCTACAAACAGGTAAACAAAACTGTTTCTGTGTTTAAAAAGAACGAAAGCATGGATTTACATCATATCGTTATGACCGTCGCTGGTTAAAAACATTTCAGGGTAAGTGTTGCTGCCTGTGGAGCAGAAAGCATGCGATCTCGGCGCGAGGTCCTTCAGTTAATCCCATCGGGAGAACGCTGACGCCAGTTTTCTGCTGCTGTCGTTTCCGGATCTGCTCGGGGTCCAGTGCCTGCCGATGACATCATCACACTTTTCTCTTCAGTTCTTTCACGTAGGTTTCGGAAACAGGTTCGCTGTTTTGTTATTAAATTCATTTTTCTTTGTGCCTAAATGTTTTCAAGCGTGGCAACATAACTTCTGTAAGTCTTACTTCCTGCCAATCATTTAGTGTGATGTCACTGTCGACCAGAAGGAAACATGGCGCCCCCCAAAGACGCTAGACCCGCGCACCATGTACTTTAGACGTGATTTCTATGGTTATTTGGTACAAAGCGCCTGGACACCAGAGAATACGGAAAATACTACACACACTGTCTCTTTAAAGCAGCAATCCAGAGTTTTCCCTGTTTTAGAAGATCTGTAAAAGAGGAAGTCTTATTTTGAAAAGCTCAACCACCCACACCCACCACACTGTCCCATAGGCAAATATTGGAAATGTAAAATGGTCTAGGAAGGTCCCGCCTTTCTCGTGAACATAGAGCTATAATCACGCTTCTGTCCCCATGCAAGCTTCCGCTCAGCATCAGCCAATAGCGTTAGACACCTGCTGACGTGCACGTGCCTATCAGAGAGCGTGCACCAGTGCTTGAGCACGAACCCAGACGGATGCAGAGTAACGTGAGAATAATAAAAGTGTTTTTGCTCTGTCGGCTGGCTCGAGGTGCGGTCACAAACGAGAGGCATCCGTAAAAATGGAGGACGCCTTAAGGTGCAGTACACTTTTCATCCTCTAGATGGTGCTGTTGGAGAAAAAACTGATTAGCAATGGCTAGCCTTTCACACAAAACAGGTGTGGTGTCATTTTCGGTAGAACCGATGTTTGTCGGGTTCCTTTCTTCATGAACAACTTTAGAAACATGGTTTTAAAACGATTTTTAATGTGAAATCGTGTCTAAAACGGCTCAGATTTGGCTGATTAAAGATCAGGCAGCTCCTCCATTAGAGGAATAATTTTTATTAATAACAATGAAGGCATGGACATGAATTCTTGTCTTTTGTCCACATGTCCAGCCACAGAGACCTGAAGCCGGAGAATCTTCTCCTGGATGAGAAGAGCAACATCAGGATAGCGGACTTTGGGATGGCCTCGTTACAAGTGGGGGAGAATCTGCTGGAGACCAGCTGTGGGTGAGTTTTCACCTCTCATGGTGCAGAAATAAGAGAACTGATGCTCGTGCTGATCACCTGGAGCAGCCTACCTGTTCGGTCTCTGCTGTTCGTCGATGATGACTCATCGGGAGGAGGAAGGGATTAAATGACAACAGTAGGATGGGGTTATAATTTTCACCTGGGTTCACCGGAAACATCAGAAGGATAAATCCTGGCAGTGAGGAGCAGGACCGTAACGGAGAGATTTAAACACCGGTCCCTTCGAGAAACTGAGCTGGGAGCACGGGTGGGTGTTGGATCTGCACTGGTAGGAAAACCGCGCCAGGCCTAGGAAGCTGGCGAGGACAACACTGTTGAATATAAATGTTGGTAGGGACATTTCCCCGCTAGAATGATGCTAATACTACAGCTAATGTCCTTGTTGGATGAGAGGAAACCCACCAAGAAGAACGTCGGAGCACACGTGTAACGTTCCAGGATGATCAGATCCACGGCTGAACAGTTTCTGACTTCAGGCAGAGTCATAGAGCTATCGCAGTCAACCGGCCAATCAGGGTGGAGCTCATTTAATATTCGTGTATTTGGTCATTTATCAGGGCTCCTGGCACAGGTTGACCTTCTTGTGTTTTCTAGAGGCTCTAAGAAGAGTTCCCAACTGTAAAAGCCCCTTTAAGGTGCAGTACCCTGCACTGCCACAAGGGGCTCTGCTGCTCCTCACATGAGTCTCTCTCTCTCTCTTCATAGATCCCCTCATTATGCCTGTCCAGAGGTCATCAGGGTGAGTGCACGCCCTCTCGGAGCTGTGTGTGTGTGTGTGTGTGTGTGTGTGTGTGTGTGTGTGTGTGTGTGTGTGTGTGTGTGTGTGTGTGTGTGTGTTTCCATGTCCAACTCCGTGTCCTGTTGTATGTTTCAGGGTGAGAAGTATGACGGTCGCAGAGCTGACGTCTGGAGCTGTGGAGTTATTCTGTTTGCTCTTCTCGTGGTGAGAACTTCTTCTTCTTATTTAAAATTTCTGGTTTAATTTGCTGATTCAACCAATCAAATCAATCAAAATTTATTTATGAAGCGCTTTTCATGCAAATTCAGCTCAAAGGGCTTTACAATAATAAAACAACCAGACAGCAGTCGGTTTCCCACCCCTCCCACACACACACACACACACACACACACACACACACACACACACACACACACACACACACACACACACACACACACACACACACACACACACACACAGATTCACATAAGAGATCCCCTTTGTATCTCCCTCCTCCCACCTTCAATCCACACACACACACACGCACGCACAAACACACACACACACACACACGCACGCACGCACACACACATATGCACACACACAATAGAGAAAGGGCAGCTGGCTGAGTGCAGATGTAATAGATATATAAAGAAGACGAAAACGCCATCAAAGGAGCCAACGGCACCGGGAGCACCAAGACTGGCAGCAACCGCCTTGGCAAGAGTAAACATGGGAAGCACCCGGCCGCCACAGCCCACCGCTGCCCCCGGGGCTACCGGCCGCCCCCCCAGAGGAAAGACTAGTTTAATAATGAGACTAAGATAACAAGTTAAGAAACAAATTAATCATAAACAGCTGATAAATAAAAATCTAAATAAAACACACTGATCAAAGATGACCAAGTAGAAACATATTAAATTTATACAAATATTGTACAACAAAGTATTAAGACTGGTTAAAACTGATAATTATATCAAGTTAAAATAAATATATAAGAAAATATGTGTTATTTAGTTGAGTGTAGTAAGTAATAAACACTGATAAAATATATAAAAGATGGTAAAACAGGCTAAAATAGATCATAATCACTTAAAAGCTGTACTAAAAGGGTGAGTCTTGAGCCTGGCCTTAAAAACAAGAACACCCTCTACGGCCCTGAGGTCCTCTGGCAGACTGTTCCAGAGGCGAGGGCCATAAACCTGGAAGTATGCCTCGCCTTGGGAGTGTGTCCTGACTTTTGGAATGACGAGGAGATGGCTGCCGGAGGAGCGCAGGGACCGCGAAGGCTCGTGTTTATGAAGCAGTTCCGAGAGATGAGAAGGCCCAAGACCATTAAGACGTTTAAAAACCATTAAAACCAACGGAACGCCAGGCTGTGAGCGTTAACGTTTCTGTGTAACCGGTATTATTAACTCCGTTCCTGCTTGTTGTGAACGGCTTCATGAACAGCCTTAGTTCACAGAAACAGAGTTTACACCATCGGCACTGAGGAGCTAATGGCTAGTTTTTGTACCGCTAAGGCTAAAGCGAACTGACCTACGCCTCAGCCCCGCCCCTGAACACAAGCAAACCAGTAGCATTCAGCTACTGGTCTCCTCTGGCTGCCCACCTGCATAGAGAAGCGTCAGGATCTGCAGCACTTTAGCCGTTTGTTACTTTATTTGTGTTTTAGGACACAAACGTAGTTAAACCAAGCGCCTCCAGCCGCCACCAGCTGGGTCCACCAGTGGGCTCGGGGGCTGCCACCATGACAGGTACAGAGAACCGTGTGGCCACGGCTCTGGTCAGTCGCCTGGACAATGGAGGTACACAGAACATGACCCAATCTGGCTCGGTGTCCCCCACCGCCCCCTGGAAGCACTCAGCTGCCGATGGAAACTGAAGCTCCTTCCGACAGGAAGCCCCATCAGATGATCCCCACAGACCCTCTCCATACACTTGGGCCCGACAGGTCAAATCAGCATCCTCCCCACCATCTGAGCCAGCTCACCACCAGGTAGTGGTCAGAATATAATCATCCATCCATCGTTCTCCGCTCATCCGGGGTCGGGTTGCAGGGCCACAGCCTCAGCAGGGAGGCCCAGACTTCCCTCTCCCCAGCCACGTGGACCAGCTCCTCCGGGGGAATCCTACGGCGTTCCCTGGCCAGCCGAGGGACATAGTCCCTCCAGCGTGACCTGGGTCTTCATTTAGGTCTCCTCCTGGTTGGAAAACAGGGGGCATCCTAACCAGACGCCCGAGCCACCTCAACTGGCTCCTCTCGATGTGGAGGAGCAGCGGGTCTATTTCAAGCCCCTCCCGGATGACGTGAAACTTCCTTTACTCTTCGTCAGGGTTTTCTCCTCTCTCTCTCTCTTCCCTCTCAGGGTGCTTTACCGTTCGACCACGACAACCTGCGACAGCTTCTAGAGAAGGTGAAGAGCGGCGTTTTTCACATGCCTCACTTCATCCCTCCCGACTGCCAGGCTCTGCTGAAGGGGATGATCGAGGTCTCCGCCGAGAAGAGACTCACGGTGGGACACCTTTAGGCTCGTCTACGACTCAAACTAATGATAATTCTAATTACTGCAGATGAAAACTTTGAAATGGTCGTGTTGGTTAATGTGGTAATCATGAGCTGTAGTCACCAGCATGTCCTCCTGATGAGCTCCTCTGATAGACGCAGCTGCCGTCCTAAAACACCCGCCCACTGCACCACTAGGACCTGCTCTCACTTTGTAAGGGTCAGACCTCCTCAGGGATCTCGTGTTCAACAACCTCCTAACATTCAGAGGTTGGCTGGGATCTTCTCCGCATGAAGAGGGAAACAGTTACAGAAACAGGAGGAGCTTGTTCTCCACGTGGAGCACGAACCAACGGGTAGGAGCGGATGAGAGGCCGCACCGAGCTTTAATGGAGTCTGACACAAGACCTTAGCTGGAGAGGGGGGGGGGGGGGGGTCTGCTATAGCAGGACTTTGTCACAAAGGAGGAGAACATCTATAGGCTGGAGCGCCAGAAGGGGCGGAGCTGCAGCAGGAAGCAGGTATCTAAGTTTTTAGGGCTTTCAGATTGAAGCTCTTGAGATGATTGTGGAGAGTCCTCCATCGTGTCATCGTATTTAAATACTCGGCTGTTCAGAGTGACTTGGCTGTAACGGGCTGATCGAGTCTGCAGGCTGACACGATGCTTCTAAAATGACCATCTGTGAGTTTTAGTCCTTTTATGGTTTGAGAAAAGATTTCTTTCTGTGTAACGACCTTCAGGTTCCCTTCGTTTTCAAAGTCAAGTACGCACTCGCTACAGTAACCGAGTCGTGTGCCAGAGCCAAGTCGTGTGTCAGAGAACTGAGTCGTGTGTCAGAGAACCGAGTCGTGTGTCAGAGAACCGAGTCGTGTGTCAGAGAACCGAATCGTGTGTCAGAGAACCGAGTCGTGTGTCAGAGAACCGAGTCGTGTGTCAGAGAACCGAGTTGTGTGTCAGAGAACTGAGTCGTGTGTCAGAGAACCGAGTCGTGTGTCAGAGAACCGAGTCGTGTGTCAGAGAACCGAGTTGTGTGCCAGAGAATCAAGTCGTGTGTCAAAGAACTGAGTCGTGTGTCAAAGAACTGAGTCGTGTGTCAGAGAACCGAGTCTTCTGTCTGAGAACTGAGTCGTGTGTCAGAGAATCAAGTCGTGTGTCAGAGAATCGAGTCGTGTGTCAAAGAACTGAGTCGTGTGTCAAAGAACTGAGTCGTGTGTCAGAGAACTGAGTCGTGTGTCTGAGAATCGAGTCTTCTGTCTGAGAACTGAGTCGTGTGTCAGAGAACCGAGTCGTGGTCAGAGAACCGAGTCGTGGTCAGAGAACCGAGTCGTGTGTCAGAGAACCAAGTCGTGTGTCAGAGCATCAAATCGTGTGTCAGAGCACCGAGTCGTGTGTCAGAGAACCGAGTCGTGTGTCAGAGAACCGAGTCGTGTGTCAGAGAACCGAGTCGTGTGTCAGAGAACCGAGTCGTGTGTCAGAGCACCAAGTCGTGTGTCAGAGAACCGAGTCGTGTGTCCGAGCCGAGTGGTGTTAGTAATTCAGCAACAGATTTAGTCAAAGCTGTGAGTTCATCAGCTGAGCTGTTGATGATTGGAGCCTGAAACCAGGTCAGTCTGTCTCTCCCTGTCTCTCTCGCCTTGTCTGTCTGCTGCTCGCCTCTGCAAATGCATGCAGCCTCACAGAGAGACACGTTTCCCTCAGTAGTGGGGATTAGAGGACGGCCCCACCATTTAGGAAGCCAAGTCCAGTACAGGAGCATCCTGTAAGCTTCATGCTCGCCTCTTCCTGGTGAGGGAACGGTGAGGTGCTCACAGAGCTGCAGCTGCTCACTGACTCCGCCCCTTTTACATCTTCCTTTTGCTCCTGTTGAGTTAGTGATTGCTGCTGAGACACCAACATTTCCTACTGCAGGGCAAAAAGGAATTTTCTATTCTATTCTATTATGTTCTATTTTATTCTATGTTCTATTCTATTCTATTCTATATCTATTCTGTTCTAGTCTGTTCTGTTCTATTCTGTTCTGTTGTATTCTATTATGTTGTATTCTATTCTGTTCTATTCGATTCTATATCTATTCTGTTCTATTCTGTTCTATTCGATTCTATATCTGTTCTGTTCTATTCTATATTCTATTCTGTTCTATTCTATTCTGTTCTATTCTATGTTCTATTCTATGTTCTATTCTATGTTCTATTCTATGTTCTATTCTGTTCTATTCTATTCTATATCTATTCTGTTCTAGTCTGTTCTGTTCTATTCTGTTCTGTTGTATTCTATTATTTTGTATTCTATTCTGTTCTATTCTATTCTATATCTATTCTGTTCTGTTCTATTTTGTTCTATTCTATTCTATATCTATTCTGTTCTGTTCTATTTTGTTCTATTCTATTTCTATTCTCTTCTGTTCTATTCTATATCTATTTTGTTCTATTCTTTTCTATTCTATTCTATATCTGTTCTGTTCTATTCTGTTCTATTCTATTCTATATATGTTCTGTTCTATTCTATTCTATTCTATATCTATTCTGTTGTGTTCTATTCTGTTCTATTCTATTCTATTTCTATTCTCTTCTGTTCTATTCTATATCTATTTTGTTCTGTTCTATTCTATTCTGTTCTATTCTGTTCTGTTCTATTCTATTCTATTCTATTCTATATCTATTCTCTTCTGTTCTATTCTATATCTATTTTGTTCTGTTCTATTCTGTTCTATTCTATTCTATATCTGTTCTGTTCTATTCTGTTCTATTCTATTCTATATCTATTCTGTTCTGTTCAATTCAATTCAATTCTATTCTATTCTATTCTATTCAAGTGGCCCTTGCCACCTGTCGATCCACCACCGGGGGCAGTAGACCTGTGTGGGACTGCATGTGGCAGACTTGCTGCTCCATCTGGACGCTTTAAGGCCAGACTTGGCTTCGTGTGTGTTTGTGTGAATGACCGATGAGGAGTCAACGAGGGCTCTGATGTTATTAAATGTCTTCTTTTACAGCTGGAAGCGATACAGAAGCACTCGTGGTACCTGTAAGTACATGAACACGCCTCCTCTCCTGGTCTTTTTTCCATCCTGTCTTTCTGTAACACAACTTTATTTGTTTATTATTTCATTTCTATAAATCCTATAAACAGTGTTAGAGTGGACTGAATGGTTGGTCCTGTGGTACCATGTGCCAGACGAGCAGTGGTAGGTTAGCCGGAAGGAGGCGAGGGAAGCCCAAACCACGTTTAACCATAACTTAGAGAACTTTCTAGTGAACCGGGGAGAAAGCTTCACATCCTTGTGGAGCTCCACCGCTCAGCTACATTCAAGTCAGCCGGTGTTCTCTGTAAGGGTTTTTATTTGAGACTTTACTTGTTTTCACATCTAAATGTGTCTCCATTCGCCTCGTCCTTCATCCATGAACTCAGATGTTTGACCTTGATGCTCGTAACGACGCCGTCTCATCCCACTGTCCTCTTCCTGTCAGGGGGGGTCGTAACGAGCCCTGCCCGGAGCAGCCTCCCCCTCGTAAGGTGTGTGTGAAGAGGATCCTGTCCCTGACGGACCTGGACCCAGATGTCCTGGAAAGCATGTACTCTTTAGGATGCTTCAGAGATCGGGTGAAACTCACTCAGGACCTTACGACTGAGGAGTGAGTACGCCCAACATCTCCTCTCTGACCAGACCCTCTCGGGCAAAAACACCAGTGTGCTATTTCCGGGGACCAGAAGTGAGCCGCAGCACAGCTGAGCTTCAGACGACAGAATTTAGAGTCTTACTTCCTGATGCGTGGACATCTCTCTGATTGGCAAACAGCAACACGACTCCACCGCTGACTCTTTCTCTGCAACGTTGATGCTGCATCTCCACTAATAACACAAGCCTGGGGGAGTTCTGCTGTGTGGTGGAGTTGCTAATGCTAATGGTTCGCTTCTACTAGACGTAGATCTGTCAGGATTTTCTAATCCTAGAGTTTCACCGTCTGTTTTCTACCAGAAGCTACTGCAGGAGATAGGCGTAGGACACTATCTTCTATCAGAAGCTACTGCAGGAGATGGGTGTAGGAGACTATCTTCTATCAGAAGCTACTGCAGGAGATGGGTGTAGGAGACTATCTTCTATCAGAAGCTACTGCAGGAGATGGGTGTAGGAGACTATTTTCATGTTCAGCCTGCATGAAACACTCAGAGTGACCCGTTAGAGTCAGAGACAGTCATTAAAAATGGTTTTCAGTGTTCCACACCTTAAAGGACGCAGAAACTTACGGACTTTTTTCATCTAAGTTTTGCTTTTGTTCTTCCTGACGTTCCGCCTGTCTTCAGGGAAAACCAGGAGAAGATGATCTACTACCTCCTGCTGGATAGAAAGGAGCGATACCCCAGCTGTGAAGACGAGGACTTGCCACCTAGGAACGACCTGGGTGAGAGAAGTGTTTTGATTTTTCACCTTTGTTTCCATGATTCTGGTTTCGTTCATCGACTGTCTCGCCCACCAGAAGCCCGCTTCCATTTCCACGTTTGAGTTGTGGTTGTTTTTGTCTCTAAAGACCCCCCCAGGAAGCGCGTGGACTCCCCCATGTTGACTCGGCACAGCCGCTGTGGTCCAGTCAGGAAGAGCCTGGAGGTCCTTAGTGTCACCGATCAGGGGTCTCCCACCCCACCGCGCAGGGCTCTGGATACGAACGCACACAGCCAGAGGTACAAACAGATGCTACAGGTGAGACGGGAAACGTGAGAATCTGGTGCTAAAGTCCACGTGTCAGCAGTCCAGCTCAGACTGAGAGACCATCTAAAGGCTCAGGAACCCCCAGCAGCTGTTCTGGACCCATCAGCTGATCAGAGTGGGACACTAGAATATTCGACCTTTTCACAATATGCCGGAGATGTCGACTGTGGGGTTTTCCTCAGCTGTAAGCCACGATCATCACAGTTAGAACGGATAAACACCTGGATGTGCCTCTCATAGGCTAGTTTCACCTTTGCACCAGATTCTAGTTTTCCGGTTTTCCCTGTAGGTGAGGCGTCCGCCTCGGGCCGGATCGGCTTCAGACACGGCAGAATTTATTCCCTCTGTTGAACCTGGAATATGTTTAATCCCTCTGTGCTCTCCTGCGAAGGTCCCGCTCGGTCAGCGGAGCATCTACCGGTCTGTCCTCCAGTCCTCTCAGCAGTCCCAAGGTAAGAACGTCAGCACAGCTCAGCTCTGCATCCTCTACTCGGTCTTCTAGGGTTGATCTGGGCTTTTCTGGGAACGTCGTCGTGCCCGGCTCTCTGAACAGCCACAGAGTCTCACCAACCTAAAGTTAGCTGAGTCAAACCCAGAGTACGGTTTATCCAGGCTGAGGTTGTTCCAGGAGGATCTGAAGCCGGTAAGATCGGTTCAGCAGAGGATGTGGGCCGTTGTCTGTGCTGACTTTGGTTTACTCCAGTTGTTTATTAGTTTGTGCGTCTCTGATGTCCGATCAGAACAAACAGGTTCTTTTACGAAGAGCCGCTCAGAACCATCTTCTGTAGACGAGGAGGGAAGTCTCGTCTGACTGACATCTACCAGCGGGTCCCGCTTTCCTCTAGAAGCAGCTCTGTGTTCACGTGTCTTCAGTCTCATGCACCAACATCACTTTTGTCCATCAAACCAATTCCCTGTGACGTAACCATAGTAACGGTGGCTCAGTCTGTCCCTGAAACAGTCCCATTCTCATTTCAGACACGTGCTGTTGCGTCATACGAGTGTGTGTGTGTGTGTGTGCACGAGCTAGCCGATTAGGGATGTCCAGATCCATCAGTCATATTTCATGACCATTGCTTCCTGTTCCATCTGTCCACATCCCTCTCCCTCCCTTTTCCCTCTTTCTCTGTCCGTCCATCAGAGTCCAGTCTTCACGTTCAGCCAGTCAGAGGTCCCACCCCCCAGAGACTCCAAAGCAGGAAGTGCCACCGCCCCTCGGCCCGCTCGTCCAGCGCCCGACCCAAAGACCCAGACCTTACCCTCCAAGGGCCCCACCGACCGGCCCCAGCTCCACTCCATGAAGTCCCTCCCCCTCCAGACACCACGCTCGCCTTCCCCCTCCCCCGTGCTGTCCCCCACCCCACGCTTCTTCAACTTCCCCTCTCCATCCGTCTTCAGGTCCAAAAATGTCCACTCGTCCTCTAACTCGTCTGCCACCCCCCCTCCTGTGTCGCAGGTCACGCCGCAGGGCTCACCGCTGCCCACCCCGCTCGGCACGCCCGTGCACCAAATACAACACCCTTCCTCCACCACCCCTCCCTCCTCCTCTTCCTCATCTTCTTCTTCCAGAGTGGATGGAGCGGGCGGGGCCTCGGTGTCGCTCACCCCGCCCTCCAGCCCAGGTGGAAGTGGAGGGTTGTCCAACTCGAGCTCCACCCACTGGAGAACGAGGCTCAACTCGTTCAAAAACAACCTGCTGGGCTCGCCGCGCTTTCACCGGCGTAAACTGCAAGGTGACTACCACGCCAGCCACAAAGATGCCGTAGCCTGCTACGGTTAGTGCCGCAGCTGAGGGCTGAAGCCGCAGTGACTTCCATCGGTGTCACATTAGCCGAGCCGAGTCCAAACGGAGGCTGTGTGCTCCGGCCTGCAGCTGGCGAGCGACTAATGCTTCTGTGATTATCTACAATTAAGGCAACTAAATGAGTCTGTCGTCGAGATTCACCGTCCTGTTCTGCCTTCTCCTCCCTTCTTTCTTCTTCTATGTTTGTGTTTTCAGTCCCTACATCAGAGGACATGTCCAGTCTGACTCCGGAGTCCAGTCCAGAGTACGTACCCTTTCCTTTCTTTTGCTCTTTGGTTCAGGTGACCAGGTGAGACGGCGCGGCATTTGGACCCTTTAGCCTACAGGGGGTGAAGCGCGTAAACCTTTAGTTTCCTTAAGCTCCGCCCAGCGGGGGAAGAGAGGCAGCCGTGAGGGAGCTCGGTGGATTTTAGTTGGTAAAGGAGGAGCAGGTGAATGTGAGGCAGGTAAAAACATAAACCTGGCCTGCAGCGCTCAGCGGGAGAGGTTTCTGGAAAGTTCAAATGAAAGGAGTCATCTCAGTGAGAACAGCACGAGGTAGGACGGTGTTGGCTTTGGCAGTCAGGTTGGTCCTGTTGGGTGCTGAAGTGCTCTGCCCTGAAGACCACTTCACATAATAAGGGCAGCAGCAGATGTAGGTTTGATCCCAGATTCTGCCAGAATATTCTGCTGTTGTGTCCTTGGGCAAGGCACTTTGCCTGCTGGTGGTGGTCGGAGGGACCGGTGGTGCCTGTGTACGGCAGCCTTGCTTTAGTCAGCGTGTCCTAGGGCAGCTGTGGCTACATCGTAGCTAATCATCACCAGCATGTGAATGGATGAATGACTGATAGGCAGCCTAAGTCACGCCCATCTACCTGCGGACCGGACGGTCGGGTCCCTGGAAGAACGAAACGGTGAACGCAAGTCAACGAGGCTAAAACGCTATTTTCTAATTCTGCTTGTTTTGTGCCATGGATTTCATGTATGATGTCCGTGAATCTTAAACACACATTTTGATACCAAAAACTCGCTTATTCTCCAAAGGTGGAAACGCTATAATAGGTGTTGTGTGAAAATAAGTCCAGGACTACAAACGCGCTTCACGAAAACTGAGGGAAAGGGGCTGTAAGTTCAGCAAACTTCAAAATCTTCCTTCAGGAGGAAAGAACCACCATAAATCTGGTCGTGTGGTGAGTAGCAGCCACGCTAGGGGGGAGGAGCTTATGTGGTGATGTCACAAATGCAACGTGTTGATGTCTGATTTGTAGTCATGCTAACAAACTTTTACAAGCTGATAAATCTCAAAGTACGTGACTGGCGTGGTCGAGACACCATCATTAGTTTTCATTGAAGCTGAAGTACAACATATGTGTGATCCAGGGTCGGAGGCAAAGCGGGTCAGAACAAAGCGCTTTTAGCTCCGTTGACTTCCGGAGACCCGTGAGCTGACCAGAAAGGGAGGAGACTTAGGCTCTCTATTGTGTTGTGAAGTGCTGTGTGTGTGTGTGTGTGTGTGTGTGTGTGTGTGTGTGTGTGTGTGTGTGTGTGTGTGTGTGTGTGTGTGTGTGTGTGTGTGTCGGGCCATTTACCAAGTTAACCACTTCTCCCGCCTATTGGCCGAAAGTGGAATTACTGCTGTCGTAAACAACCCTGCAGCAGCCTGCTGTAGCTAGCGCTGGTAGCTATCATTGGGCTAATGCTAACATGAGCTAACTGATTAGCCACGAAGCTAAAAGATCCACACTGTTGGACTGTTACTCATCCAGCAGCAACAAAGCCAGGCCACAACCAGATCGTGGTTTCGTAGCCTCCCCCAGCGACTGTAATCTCTGACTTTTACCTCCAGGCTCCACCATGAATCCAGAAAATAGCTAAATTCTCCTTCTTATTGTGCTTTTTATTGGCATTTGTCAATCTAAAAACGCTAACTGCTATCCTTTATATTAGCTACTGGCACTGTAAACAGCTACTACTGTACAACAGGTGGAGCGCTCCCCCTAGTGTTCCTACCCAAGCCACACAACTGGTTTCAGGTCAACAGAGTGCTGTCCAATGGGAAGTTGATCCACTTAATAAAAACCTTGAATAACACCGACCTTCATTTTGGTATCAGTTCTTTGAAAATGGCTCTTAAGACTTTCTGTGTTTAGACTCACACGTTATTCCTTCAAGTGATTTCTCAGAACCTAGTGTTAAAAACAATCCCACATACTTCTTAGGTGTGTTCTTGCTGTGTCTTTCTAAATCCATGCTTTCGTTCTTTTTTAAACACAGAAACAGTTTTGTTTACCTGTTTGTAGCTACAGTTTCGCCGACGGCTGCCGGCTTCTTCAGGCTGACGCTGATGGTGGCGCGTCACTTCCTTCTCCGTTTATCTGCGGGCAGCAGAGGACGTTGTCGCCCTCTACTGCCCGCTCTCCCCTCTCCGACGATGCAGTCCCATGCGTGGTCCAGCGTGTAAACTCCGTCGTCTCTGTTCATGGTCCCACATCCACGTCTCCTTATCTCGATTGCTTCCTTGATCCATCTTTTGTATTTTTGTTGTTCGGTGGTTATGATCCGTGTGCTGTCCCAGTCCATTATATGGTTTTCTCTTAAGCAATGATCTGTTACGGCTGACTTCTTTATTGTACTTTCTGCTTCTTGTGTGTTTACGATTTGCCTCTTTCTCGCACTCCTTTCTGTGTTCTATTGTTCGTGTATTGAGTTGGCGTCCGGTTTCTCCTATGTATGTTTTATTGCATATTTTGCGTGGGATTTCGTAGATGACTCCACATTTTTGTCCAGCTGATATTTTGTCTTTTGGGTGTACTAGTCTGTTTCTAACTGTTGTGTATGGTTTTGTTGGTGTGTTTATGTTGTGTTTTTTCATTGTTGCTCTTATTTTTTCGGTTATGCCTCTGATGTATGGTAGGGTTATCACTGGTTCTGGTTCTTGTCTTTCTGGGTTTCTGGTTCTTTTCAGAAAGCAAAGAACAACCCAAAAAAAGAACCAGAAACCCAGAAAGACAAGAACCAGAACCAGTGATAACCCTACCATACATCAGAGGCATAACGGAAAAAATAAGAGCAACAATGAAAAAACACAACATAAACACACCAACAAAGCCATACACAACAGTTAGAAACAGACTAGTACACCCAAAAGACAAAATATCAGCTGGACAAAAATGTGGAGTCATTTACGAAATCCCATGCAAACTCTGCAATAAAACATACATAGGAGAACCCGGACGCCAACTCAATACACGAACAATAGAACACAGAAAGGAGTGCGAGAAAGAGGCAAATCGTAAACACACAAGAGCAGCAAAAGAAGAAGCAGAAAGTACAATAAAAAAGTCAGCCGTAACAGATCATTGCTTAAGAGAAAACCATATAATGGACTGGGACAACACACGGATCATAACCACCGAACAACAAAAATACAAAAGATGGATCAAGGAAGCAATAGAGATAAGGAGACGTGGATGTGGGACCATGAACAGGGACGACGGAGTTTACACGCTGGACCACGCATGGGACTGGATTGTCGGAGAGGGGAGAGCGGGCAGTAGAGGGCGACAACGTCCTCTGCTGCCCGCAGATAAACGGAGAAGGAAGTGACGCGCCACCATCAGCGTCAGCCTGAAGAAGCCGGCAGCCGTCGGCGAAACTGTAGCGTCAATAACAGGTAAACAAAACTGTTTCTGTGTTTAAAAAGAACGAAAGCATGAATCCCACATATTGATGCCGTCACTGCCGTGCTTGCATATGGAGAGGGCGTTCATGTATAATATTTGGCGTTGTAATCCCAAGGTTAGATTTGTGTGTGTGTCTGTTCTGTAACCATTGCAGGCTGGCCAAGAGGTCTTGGTTTGGTAACTTCATCAGTCTGGAGAAAGAGGAGCAGATTTTTGTGCTAATCAGAGACAAACCCCTCAGCTCCATCAAGGCAGACATCGTCCACGCCTTTCTCTCCGTGAGTGCAGTCACGCTTTGGCTCACTTTGTGTGTGCAGTACCGTTTGATTCTGGGACTCCATCTTCTTCACCTCCACAGATTCCTTCCCTCAGCCACAGTGTGGTGTCTCAGAACAGCTTCCGGGCAGAATACAAGTCCTCGGGCGGTCCCTCTGTCTTCCAGAAGCCTGTCAAGTTCCAAGTATTGCTTCCTTCTTTAATGTCTAACAGAGTTCCCATTGATGTTGGTGGAAATCACCGAGCTCAGTTCCATTAAAGTTTAACCTGTATCTGTTTTAGGTGAAGACATTTAGGGGTCCGTTCATGTATAAACTCTTGGTTTTAGACCAACCCACTCCAGTTGTGAGCTCTCCTGCTCATGAAGTTTAAAGCATACGTACCACAAAGGTTTGACTTTTTCTGCAGGTAGACATCGCCTACTCTGAGGGAGACAGAGAGCGAGAGAGGGAACGAGCAGAAAGAGAAGGACGACGAGAGATGGGCATCTACAGCGTCACCTTCTCTTTACTGACAGGTGGGAGGCTAAAAGAGAGGCAACCTCGCCTGGACACACAGCAACGACCCAAACACTGACTTTGTTTTATTAAACTCAGATCAAATGAATTAAATCAGTTCAGAAACACAAGACTGTCAGAGTCCAGGTTGTACCAAACACGTGGTAAATTCATTCAGTTAGCCTGTAGGTTGTTGAGCAACGGACAGTTCAGAGGTGGATCATAGCTGACATACCATACGTCCATGCTAAAGGCCGCTAGCTTCTGCGGCTGCAATAGCCTCCTGCAGGTCTAAAATGTCGAGATTTGAGGCTAAAGATCTTGGTAAACGACCTGTATTTGATATAGCGCCTTCTAGAGTCCAGGAACCCCCCAAGGCGCTTTACAACACAGTCATTCATCCATTCACACACACATTCACACCCTGCCCTGTGGCACCCTGACGGAGGCAAGTCTGCCATACCCACCGGTCCCTCTGACCACCACCAAAGTCAAAGTCAAGTCAAAGTCATTTTTATTGTCATTTCTACCACATGTGCAGGACATACAGAGAAACGAAATTGAGTTTCAGTACACACAATTCAAAGATCAGACATACGTGGGTAAGACACATGACAAGAATTGGTGACTGCGGTCATTCGCAACGTGAGTCGCGCTACCTTAATAGATAGATGAAAAGGGTGTAGCATGAGGATAAGTGGGGGTAGGTAAAAAAAGACATAGCAGAGTTAGCCCCAGCGGGGAGTAACTCTATTATACAAAAAAAAAAAAACTCCTTTAAACATGGATGCACAAACAGCACAGATACAACATCAGAGTCCGATGGGGAGGCGGGGATGGGCGGGATCCTGAAGCCTCCAATGGGAGCTGCCACTGCGGCGCATCGACCAGCTGCAGACCAACAGGTGGGAGGGAGAGATAAGGACCAGAGAGCACATTGAAGTTCCCGCAGACGTCTCAATCAGAAGGAAGAGGGTGAAGGTCGGGACACAGCATCTGTCGGCATTCCTCTTTTCGTGGGGGTGAGTTGAGGCAGCCTTGAGAGGCTGCTATGGCGTCAGATAAGAATAAACATGACTTTGTTTAGGGCAGGCAGAGATAATTTTCATCTCCGCCTTTGAGTCTCTAAGTGGTCATTCTTGTCCACCAGTGAAGCCAATTTTACATTCCACATCCCCGCATCGTCCGGCGACCCTCTCCGAGATCAAATCCATCTTGCGTACTAACACAGGCAACGCCGCGAGGACATTGTCCAGCTTACGGTTCACCTCGAGTAACGTCCCAGTCTGTGAGGTCACCGCACGAGCTGCACATTCCGTGGGCACGGGTCGCACTCCAATCGCTCCCGGCTTCCCAAATTTCCAGAAAACCAGATATCCTCCCACTCCAATCAGAAGAAATCCAGTGATCATCAGGCCAAACATCCACAAATCTTCCACGTCCTCGATGGTCAGCTGAGAGAGGCACACGATTCGCCAGACCTCCCAAGAATCGAGTGCATATCCCGATGCGAATGTCCCCTCTGGACAGGTGGGAGCCCCCTTCTCCGTTCTCATCGTAGAAAAAATTTTGTCAATCGCGTTGAATGACCAGTTAATTAAGTCCATATTTCCAAAGAAGAGTAGTGGTTTCAGGAGAAATGCAGAGAAGTGCTCTGTAGGCAGACGGGACAAGAGCCTTGGGGAAGCCGATAAGGGAGCTGAGAAAAAAGCGTCTGTACTCTCTGAAGGCTGAGAAGGAAAAAAAAAAGAAGAAAAAAAAAGGGGCATACAGGCAAGGGGGGGTTAAGCGTCTTGCCCAAGGATACAACGACAGCAACAGACCGAGCGGGACTCAAACCTGCAACCTTCCGATTACGGGGCGAGCACTTAACTCCTGTGCCGCCGCCCTCCTTAACAGATTCGTTTTGATTATTTATTTTTGTTTGCATTTGTCAAAGATGAATGCTTTGTTGTGGAAGCTTAGCTCAAAGTCAGGGAATGTGTTTGGTTGGGGTTAGGGTTAGACTAGGCTAGGCTAGGCTAACCCTAGCATTGGAAAATCACTGAGGGTTGGATGGGAGACGCCGTCCCACACCATCACCTTACCTCCACCAAAGGTGGCTTCCAATCATCCAATCCAACGAAGAGTCAAACTAGAGTGAACTAGGAAGTCTAAAAGTCCACCGGCCTGTTTTCCCGCAGGTCCTAGTCGCAGATTCAAGAGAGTTGTAGAAACCATTCAAGCTCAACTTCTCAGCACCCACGATCAGCCTTCAGTGCAGGCACTGGCAGGTGAGCGACCCCCACACAGGTCACAGGAGTCTATGGCACGACTGTTCCATAACCACACTTACCCTTTGTCTTCCAGACGAGAAGAACGGCCACCTTTCCCGTCAGCCTGGTGGTCCGTCTCGTCAGAACTCGCGGCATTCTGAGGCTGGATCAGATGGAGTGGAAAAGGACCGCGTGGTTGATGGGGTGAGCTCCAGCTGCAGCGGCGGTTCTGCCTCACAACGGCGAGAGCCAGAGAAAGGAAACGCCAGACTCCCGTCGTCGTCCAATGGAACGCAGTCTCATGAATGATCCAACAAGCTTCTCTCTCCTTAACCACCTGGTCACATTGTTTCCTTACTTCCTCTTACACTTCCCACCTTTTTCCCAAGCAATGGGAAAGCGGGGAGGGGTCTGCTTTCGAGCTAATCTATGGATCTGACTCCAAAGCACGTCTGATGTGAAGTCAGGCTTTAAAGGCGCCTCAGCCTCCCTTAGAGTGGTGTCAGAAATACTCCACCTCACCACAGAAGGACCAGAAACCATGACCTCTAGTTGTCTCGCCACTGCAGCCAACCAGGAAAGCACACGACATTTCCACCGCCCAATCACGCGCAACATTTGCTGCAAACGTCGAAGGAAACCTTCAAATCAGTCAGCATGGCTCAGGATGACGTCAGCCACTTCCTGAATGCATCAAAGCATTTCGATTTCGTCATTTCCTGGTCGTCCACCGAGTCGCTGACAGGCTGCTCCTTTCCTCTCCTCACTCTCCGCTTATGGACAACGGTGTTTTCTCACGCAGAGGAACTACGCCAGGTCAAAAGGCCAAGAGTTGCACGAGTTTTGATTGTTTAAAGTTGATTGTGTCCATTAATAATTAGCTGAGCTAATGAGTGAGTGATGAGCTCACCCGGTCACCGAGGAAGCAACAATCTGAGGACGGCTGCAGAGCAGAAGAACAAAGACATAACAGCTCTGAGTATTTCAAAGTAAGACAACTTTTGTTGAAGTGAATGAAGCCCCACATTTATTTTCGAGTTCCAACAATAAAGCTACGATACCACGTTGCCTTTTTCGGAGGAGGAACAGTGGGTAACTGCTTGGATTCATCCCCATTTTGAAGAAAAAGGTCCCACTACAGGACGAAACGCTTGCTGGACGAGAGGGAACATCTATAAAAGATGGATGGTCCGCGCTGTACCAGAGAAATAAAGGATAAGAACAAGTTTTACAAGATTCAGATCGAAACGTTTGGTACAGAATGGCTCGATGTTCGCTCTAGCTCTAGCTTTAGCTTTAGCTCTAGCTTTAGCTGCTCCACATGCTGGTCGAAACCCAAACGAGGTGGATTCTCCAACAGCTAGGAAAAGGTTTATTCTGCTCTAAATGAGTGGTAAGGAGGGCTAAAAGGTGGTTTCATGACCACTAAACCCCTCGCACCTGCTCACCCAAGAGCAGCAACCCAATCAAAGCCGCCGTTCCGGATTTAAACACAATAACAACCAAATCTCACGTAAAGTCTATACACACGTCAGCAGCTTTCTGTTTTCCCTCCTCAGCCCAGATCTCACCGGGCTGAGGCTGCTAGTGACTAAATCTAAATGACGTTTGCAAAGAAGTCCCAACACGTTTGTGGAAGTTCTCCATTTCCTCTCGATAATCACGGCGTCTCACTTTTCTGTTGCAAGGATTTTGAAAGTAATCAGAGAAATTACAAGACAAACGTTGTCTCGAAATAGCTGCAGAGCTGCTGTGTGCATTTAAAACCTTCCCCTAAGCTGTTCTGGTCCAGCATGAGACGTTTGGGGGGGGGGTTGGTGACTGAATTTCTCATCAAATCTGTGTAAACGGAGACTTAGCTGGTGGATTCAGTGTGCTTCCAACTGAAAAGTTGTGTTTGTCTCACAATGCTGTGTCTTCAGCTAGAGACCAAAGGTCATCTGGGACCTTTAAACCTGTCCTAAATATTCGAAGGGTTCTTAATTCCTCCATGTGAGTCTCTCAGGCCTCTCTGATTTGTCACTGGGCTTTTGGATGAGTTGATAAATCCTGGTAAACAAACTGCGATGGGATTGCCCGTGCCCAGAACACAACCAGTTTAGTTGTCATGAGATGGAAACTGCTGGGCGTGTGAGACATTCAGAAAGGACTGACCATTTGGCGAATTGCTCGACCATCAGCTCGTTTCCTGCTCACCCTGGTTTCACACTGCAAGCATCAGCGGAACGGAGCAGCGGCGGAGCAGTTCCCTCGCTAACTTCAAAGCGGTCCCTTTCACAACGGGAGAGTGTTGGCCGCGGCGCGGCTTCCTCGCTGCGCCTCGCCGTACCCGCGGGATTCTAAAATCCCTCGAGACTTCCGACACCTTCCTCGTCGAGAGATCACAACCCCCGCGAGGAATCGCACCGTTGCCCTTCTCGAAAGAAACTGGTGGTAAACAAAGCCGTTCGGTCACACGTGCTGACGTAAGTTATATACAACATTGCAACGTTGCATTTTATTTTGAAAAACTACGGGGATTTTAACACTGAAACCGTGTGGTTTCCTGTCTCGCACTATGTGAACTGCGGAAATTGACGTGTCCCAGAAGCAGCTCATGGAAAAAACAGAACTTGATCTTATCTTTACCGGCGTGACGCGACATGCCGCTTCGGGGGTGCGCCTGGAAATTGCCGCGTCGCGGCTGGTTTGAAACACTCCATAGACTACTTAAAGCGTACCGCTTCGCCGCCGTTCCATTCCGCTGATGCTTGCAGTGTGAAACCCATCAGGAATATCGCTTGGAAGTTTTTGATGTATTGCCCAACCCTCATTGGCGACTGCATTGTGAATTAAGCACGGTTAAAAAAACACAGAAAGTCTTTTCATTTGTCTCATTTTCAACTGATGATGGTTCCGTTAGGAGAGAGGAGGTCCAAACCCGTCCCCTCCCCCCGCCGCACCTGGGTCAGGCTGTTGGGTTAATGAAAGATGTCCACAACATCATAAAAAACCCTACCTGGGTTCAAATGGACGTGAATTCAGATCATTCCTCGGCTGAAATAAAAGGGTAAGTTACAGAAAAGTGGAACTAGTTTGACTAGTTAGGGCCCTTTACCCGTTAGATGACGCAAACACAACCACCGTCACATGATTGTTATTTTACCTTCGTCTCAGTTGTCCAAAGGCTTTGAATGTTGACGTTAAAGTTTAGCTCCAAGCTCAGCTGAACCGAACTAACAGAACTGCCATGAGTTTGGGTTTATTCATTCAGGTCCCTTTAACGTAGTAGTTGTCGTGATCTGTGGAGGCCATGCAGGTTTCAGGTGTGGTCCAGAACCTGCAGGAGGACAATCCAACCATCTTATCTGCAAAAGTGCAGGAAAGCGCCTGAAATGTTCAGAATCCTGCAGCGATTCACGTTACAGTGAATAAATATTCTTTAATAATGCAATCACAATTATTTTATTTAGTATTATTTCTTTAGGACTTAGGTCTGGACGGGTCTATACCTACTTTTCTGACTCTGTTGCCTTTAAGCTTTTTTCTCTGTAACAGTTGAGGCTAAACATTCAATTAGCAATCACTTAAAAAGTGATTTGCATTAGAGCCCAATAATAATAACGTCACTCGTATTAATTTAAACTGCTAAAAGACAAAGGCGCTCCACTTTTGTAGGAACCGAGCTAATAGACGCTTGGTTGCACCTTTAGTGAATTTGCGGAGATGTGACATCACTGCAACAGAATTGGACAGTTGGTGGTCCATGACTGAAACTAAAATAGCCGTTACAGATAGCTCACACGTTCCCAGCTGACTCTACGCCTGAACTGGTTTCAGCAGAACTTGACCTCAAATTTCAAGATTAAATAAAATGTTTTTGAACATTTTGTCCGATAAATGTACCCGAGACTCAGCGGACGTCTTCTTGAGGCCTTTGTGGGAGAAGTCTCTACAGAAGGTCTTTGCCCCGTGCTTCGTTTAGCGTACGGGTGTGGACAGCTCTGTGTTCCCACCCTGGAGCTCACCGTGTGCAGGACTCTGGCGGGACGCTGGCTGGTTGTGACGTGTGCCCGTGCACGCTAGAGCACACACGCACGCAGCTAAAGCTCAGAATGGGTTCCACTTTTAGAACAAGCTCATGAAGGCTAGCCATGAAAAACGGCCAAAGCAGAAAGCATATTCATCCTGTACCCCCCCCCCCCCCCATTTCACCTCTTTGTATTTCCATGTCATGCCCCCCTCCCCATGCACATACCTTACCTTATATAATCACCTCCTGTATCTGTTTCTACTGTGTATTGTTTGACCCGGAGGCTGTATACAGTAGTATACACCATGAGCCTGTCTGTCTCCATTCATATCTATGTAGCGTTCCCCATGTTTTATTCTACCTGTAGTCACCCCACCGCCTCCTCCGCTGGTCTCAGCTCTGCCACCCATGTTTCTCACACCCTCGCTCCATTACACACACACACACACACACACACACACACACCCCCCCCCCCCCCCCCACACACACACACACTCCATAGAAGAAAGACTTTTTCCCACACTAATTAAACAAATGACGTCATTTGGAGTAGGAGGCGTGTGGACGGGGTGGATGATCAGCCCACGTGATTACTGATGAAGAAATGTCTGTAATTCTGTTACAAAAAGAAAAAGTGCACTATTATGACTATGATCATTATTGCCTGTGAGAAATTCTGTCCAATAAACAACAGAAGTATGTTTGATGTCTGTTTTACTGCCCAGTCATAAGGAGAGCCGAGAACTAATCGTTTCCAACACCTGGAACATCTGGAATCCGTTCTTTAGAAGCTTGAATAGAGAAAACCCTGCAGGCAGTTTTAATTATTTTAATGAGGTTAACAGCAGCAGGTCCGGACCTTGGTGTCTTCAGTGCTAGATCACATGACCTTGAGTGCTGTTTGGGTATTTTTGTGCTTTCTCAGTAACAGCGAAGTGAACGTGTAATAAAGGGTGTGACCCTCAGAAACACAGGAGGTAAATGCATTCTCCAACCAACTCCTTTACACGCCCATGAAAATCTGGGCTCTCTTATTGGCCGACCCTCTTCAAACTTCTGCTCTCTTTTTCTCTGCTGTTAACGTTTTCTTTGGGTTTTTCTACATCCTAATATTATTTTGGGACACAATTGATCGTTGGATGTTGAGCACCTAAAAATAAAGTTTTTGAGCCGTGAAAGGCAGATCAGGAGCCCGAGTCTCCTCCCTCTCCGGTTGGCTCACGGGTCCCTGAACAGAGCCAAGAGCTGTTTTCTAACCCGCTTTGCCTTACGCCCGGAATCACACACGTGTTGTATTCCAATTTAAATCAAAAGTAATGATGAGTGTTTCGGCCACGCCTTCACATACTTTTATCTGTTTGTGAAAATTCTTATTTGCTGTGTAAGTCAGGCGTCGGCACGTCGCATATATGACATAATCTCCTGTCCTCTAGCGTAGCAGCTACTTACCACATGGCCTGATTCATGGTGGTTTGGAGGATTCATAGCTCACCAAGCTCACAGCCTTTCTTCCTTTGATTTTGTCCGTGTCTGTTTCAATGACGTCACTTGAAAATAGGCTTTCTTGGCACCAGAATGCATCTTTAAAATTCACAGACATCATATGTGAAATCCGTGGCACGTAACAGACGGGATTAGAAAATAGCCTCTGTAGCTCCATTGACTTGCATTCATGGAAAAAGGAAATCCGACAAACTTGTGAAACCTGGGATTTGAATGACATGTCCTGGTCAAAGATAACACCAAGGTTCCTTACTTTGTTCTCAGAGATTAATGTAATGCCATTAAGGTCAGGCGATTGGCTAAGCAATTTCCTTTTCTGGATTTCTGGTCCAAAGATGAGAACTTCCGTCTTGTCTTGATTTAAAAGCAAGAAGTTGAGTTATCCAATTTTTTTATGTCCTCAAGACAAGCCTGTAATCTACCCAACCGATTAGGTTCATCAGGGTTAATGGATAAATATAACTGAGTATCGTCAGCATAACAGTGGAAGTTTATCCCATGCTGTCTAATGATTTTACCAATTGGGAGCATATATATAGTAAAAAGAATTGGTCCAAGCACTGAACCCTGTGGTACTCCACAAGTAACCCTGGAGTATGAAGAAGATTTGTCATGTACATTTACAAAATGAAATCTGTCAGACAGGTAGGATTTAAACCAGCCTAACACTGTTTCTTTGATCCCTACAACATGTTCAAGTCTTTCTAAAAGAACATTGTGATCAACTGTGTCAAAGGCAGCACTGAGATCTAACAAGACTAGAACAGACACAAGATTCTTATCCGAGGCCATGAGAATATCATTTGTAACTCTCACTAATGCAGTTTCAGTGCTGTGATACTCTCTAAAACCAGACTGAAATTCCTCAAACAGAGCATTAGTGTTTAAATGCTGACATACTTGGATGGCCACTATTTTCTCCAGGACTTTGGATAAAAATGGAAGGTTAGATATTGGTCTATAATTCATTGGGTCATCTGGATCCAGAGAAGGCTTCTTAAGTGAAGGTTTGATTACAGCAACCTTAAAATCCTGTGGTACATACCCATACACTAAGGATAGATTGATTATATCTAGAATGGGGCCAGTAACCAAAGGAAATGCATCTTTAAATAATTTGGTTGGGATTGGATCCAAAATGCAAGTTGAAGGTTTAGATGAAGCTAATATTTCGGGATGGTACGGCTCCCATCTACCTGAATCCTCTTGCAAAGGCTTACGTCTCGGCCCGGCCGCTCCGGTCATCACAGGATGGTCGGCTAGCAGTGCCTACACCACGCTCAGGACAATCCAGACTTTTCTCATGCATCATTCCACAAATGTGGAATGACCTTCCAAGCACTACCAGAACTGGAGCTTCCTTTTCAATTTACCAGAAACTCCTGAAGACCCTGCTCTTCAGAGAGCATCTTCTAAACTAGCACCCTCCCTGCACCCGTCCCCCCTCTCTACTGTCCACTCCTTGTTCCCTCCTCTCCATGATTGATGTCAAGTTGTTGTTGTTACTATTGTTGTTAGCCTCAAGGGCAACATGCCGATTATCACTTGTAAGTCGCTTTGGACAAAAGCGTCTGCTAAATACGTAAACATAAACATAAGTTTAGGGAAAAATAAATAAATTATTTTTTATAAACTATGTACTGACTCTGAATTAATACGAAGTGTGTTTATGGTCCCTGAAGAAGCAAAGTAACTAGAATCTTCTGACTAAACATTCAAAGATCAATCAGATCGATATTTCATATTTATATGGAATATCGATCTGATTGATCAATTTAATAAATATGTAGTCAATCATCAACACAGCAGGCAAACATTGTTTTGGTTATACAGTATATCGTTGTGTTGTTGGTGCAGCGATATCTTGGTTCTGTTGTATTTTTGTACTCCTTTTTTCCTTTCTGTCTCTCTTTCTGCAGGTCTAGAAGCAGATTCGACCTCTCTTGTTTATTTTTGTGAACTTTCCCCACCTCTTCCTTTACTTCCCCCTTTTTTTAAATTTCCATCTCAAAGTCTGTTGGGATCAAACACAAAACAGCATTTGAATTGAAGTTTTGATATCAGGCGGGCGGGCATCATAGGTGGATCTATATTCTACTAGTTTATAAATCTCTCAATGGCATGAATCCAAAATACACTGTTTGTATTTTAATTTGTGTTTTTATGTAGTTTTCATATCATATCCTGATAATTGTAAAACACGCTGAATTGCCTCTGTGTTTGAAGCGTGCTCTATTAATGAAGCTGCCTGGCCTATAACTCTTCGCCTGGGAGGGTAAAACGGTGAGGCTTGTTTTTGGCACTCAGACATGAATTCTGATTTCTTTACAGCCAAACAAGACACAGAAATAAGAAAATATACTATTTATAGGTCCAAGTCCCTACTGGAGCAGATACATCTCAAACTGTGAGAGGTTTCTCTGCCATAATATAATAAACCAATGGCAACAACTCAAATGGTTTACGGGGCGCTGTGGACCAGAGTTGAATAGCCCTGGTTTAAATAAAAAAAAATTAGATACAATAAATCCCATTCTATGCAGTTCTAGCCTACACTAAGCCGAAGTCTTTTTCGAGGATAAACTAAAGTGAGTCTGTGTGTTTCTAAAGGTTGTTTGTCAGAAACACAACAGATTTAAAACCTACAAGATAATTCAACGTAAACTAAAGGTCGCTCTTTTCATTGAGAGATCCTTTTACGGCCTACTGTATGGGTTTCCATGACGACCACTTTTTATTTATTTTATTTTTATTTATTTTTTTGGAAAATAGGGGCTGCGCAGTGGTTACAGCTGTTGCCTTGCAGCGAGAAGGTCCTGGGTTCGCTTCCCGGCCTGGGATCTTTCTGCATGGAGTTAGCATGTTCTCCCTGTGCACGTGTGGGTTCTCTCCGGGTTCTCCGGCTTCCTCCCACAGTCCAAAAACATGACTGCTAGGTTGATTGGTCTGTCTAAATTGTCCTTAGGTGTGTGTGTGTGTATGAATGTTTGTCCTGTGTGTCTCTGTGTTGCCCTGCGATGGACTGGCTCTCTGTCCAGGGTGTACCCTGCGTGATTGCCCGTTGACCGCTGGAGAGAGGCACCAGCCCCCCCCCCCCGCAACCCTGCGTGGACAAAGCGGGCTCAGAAGATAGATGGATGGATGGAAAATAGTACATTTACAAAATTACAATACATTGCAAAAGAGATGAAAGTGATGCAGGAGGAGTAATAATAGTCTTTTCAAGGGCAGATATCGTTCTAATGGCTTTAGGATTGGAACTAGATTTAAGGCATTTTATAGAATTATCTAAAGTAGCTAAGAATGCTTTAAAATTGGGTTTGAGATGCTGAAATTTAAAGGTGTGGATATGATATTTCCCATATATCACAAGCAAATTAGTGATGTACAGTTTTCTGAGTCTTTGAGATCATGTTTCTCAACACCAAACAACATATGCTTTGTTTCTAGTGAGAAAGTTTTGTTCTTTCTATTTAGAAAATTCATCAGGTCGGTCCAAAAGACTTTCGTATAAGTCCAGAACAAGCATAACAGACATTCATCATCATTTTTACAGAAAGTACACAAGCAGTCCATTATTTATATCTTTTTTGTAGAAAAGCTTTAACCGGATAGCACCTGTGAATAATCTTAAATGATATTTCTTTTATTTTGTTAAACAGTAAATATTTTCTTGGTAGCAACCATGTCCACTTCCAGTCAATGTTTCCATTGATACTTTACTGGTCAACAAAGGTGTTGGACCAGTAAAGTACACCTGCTGGTGAAGGTGCAGCATTTCTCATAACCGTGTTTCTAATGACTTTGTTAGACATGTTGTTGCTTATAAAAGGTAGTCTCAGTCAATAAAAATGTCCATGACGACCGCTTCATTGTCAATGTGGGGGACGCGGTGACGTCATGCGTCGGAGCGAATGAGGCATCTTGTCACGTTCACGCGCTCCTTAACTGTCCCGTGAAGGGAGGGGTGCGAAACTAACGCTTCCATTGCTGCGAGGCGCTGCGGGTACGTTATCTACGTTTTTACTTGATTTGGTTGTTTCATTCCCGCCAAACCTTTGTGAGATAACTCGTATCCTGTGGGGACTCGGACGTTTGTGAGGTAACTTGTGTCCCGTGGGGGACTCGGACGTTTGTGAGGTAACTTGTATCCCGTGGGGGACTCGGACGTTTGTGAGGTAACTTGTATCCCGTGGGGGACTCGGACGTTTGTGAGGTAACTTGTGTCCCGTGGGGGACTCGGACGTTTGTGAGGTAACTTGTGTCCCGTGGGGGACTCGGACGTTTGTGAGGTAACTTGTGTCCCGTGGGGGACTCGGTGGTGGTGTTTCTGCTCCGGACTCGGATGCTGCTGCTGACCGGCGTGGCTCTGGGACTCACGAAGGCGGTTCGCTTGAACTCGGCTGAAGTTAAAGCAGCGGACCTGTTAGGGAACAGCCGGGGTTCGGGGGCTGTTGTTCTCCAAGAGCCGAAAAAACAGCTACTAGATTTATTCCGCGGGTTTGTGGAGTCGCACGCGCCTTTCCACCGCCTCCTGCGGGTTTTCTGTGTTTCGTGACGTTTATAGAGGAGTTCTCAAAGATTTGGAGGCCAGTAACCCTTTGTAGCCAGATTCATGGGCGTAATTAAGTGGGTGGGGCAAGGGGGACATGTCCCCCCTAACCTGTAGGCTTCTCTTTATTTTTACTGAAATGAGGGAGGATATGTTATTTTTATGAAGTCTAATTGCCAGACTAAAAATGCGTGTATAATTTGGATGTCCCCCACCCACCACTACTAAAACTATATGTGTCTCCCCACATTTGAAACAGAAATAACTTAATTGGGTTCACCGTGTGTATTTTTCAGGGCGTGCATTAGTAAGAAAAGTTTATTTCTATAGCACCCCTCACAGAACAGATGAAACTTTTAGTTAATTAGCATAATGAACGCTGATAAGTAGGTTCAATGGGGCTGTTTGCTTTGTAGAGTGCCTAGAGATGACTTGTTGTTGTTGTTTGGTGCTTTATAAATTAACAAATGAAAGACAAAATACAACATGCTTCACAAATAAATCCACATCAAAATGAATGAAAAATTGATTAAAGGCAAAAAATGTAATAAATCTAAACAAAGAACAATGAAAACAAACAAAAGATATTTAAAAACATTAAGGGTTATAATTCTGTGGATCTGCAGAAATGTCCTAATGTTGCTAAATAATAATAATAATAATGACGCAAAATAAACAAAATCAGTTTTTTATTAAATCGGTCTTGAGCTGCTTCTTAACGTGACCAGACTGTCAATATTACATAAGAATAAAGGAAGTTCTGTTAGCATGACTTAACGACAGAGTGGTGACTTAATTAGTGATCAGCTTATTTACCAGCTGTGATTTTTTTAGGATGGTTTAAAATGGGAGAATAGTTTGGCTGTATTGAATGTACAAACATTACCAAATAACTGTTAAAATGTTCAGCGAGATCTTGCCGTGAAACATTTTTTATATGATTTTATTTTCCTGTATTTCTCACCTCAGAGTTGCTTAATTGATGCCCGGGGTCACTTTGAATAGAGCTGAATAGCCGCCAGTAGACATTGAAAACCAGGCTAATTGTGATCCCATTGGCTTTCCTTAAGATAGTGTTGAGCAGAGTCTGTAGGATCGAATCTAGTATAGAATAGAGTAGGCTTTACTGATCCCTCAGTGGGAAGATTCACATGTTACAACAGCACCAACACTAAAGAGAATAATGATAAGAAACAAGAGTACATGTATGTACACATAGGCACTAGGCTAGTATTGTAACCTTTGACCACAAAAAAAAATCACGAATAAAAATGAAAACCAGTTTGACATCAACCAGTAACAAACAACAAAACCAGTAAAGCCAGTTTGACACCATTGTTCTGTAAGCCGGGTGATGAACACTGGTATGTACAACCCTCTGGTTACTTTGTCCCTTAGTTGGTTATGGTTAACTCAGACATTGCTTTAACCCTTTCATGCATAATGGTCACTACAGTGGACAGGTACTCAAAATAGTTATTTCTTTATTTTTGCTTTTAAAGAGCAAGTCACCCCTTACAAGAAGCCTACTTCACTCCCACTTCATGTTTGAAAAATGCAACAAATGCTGTTACCTAGCAGACCGAGAGAGTGGAGCCACTAACAAATACACACACTCACAACATTGTGACATCATAATGTACCAGTTTACATCATAGCTTACCTCTTAGCCAATAGCGGTGGCAGATTTAAATTCAAATGCAGTGAGTTTTTATCTGACAACGGCACAACCCTGACAGTTTCAGGCAGAAAATTTAAATTTTAACTAAAATGCACTAAAGTACAAAACTATTGACTACACGTGTCTGCGGCACGATTAGACACACATTTATATAGTTTATCAGAAAAAAAATAGTTGATTTGGGGGTGACTTGCTCTTTAAGCACAGCTGTTGCAGGCTTTATTGCATTTGAGCCCCTTCATTTGGACTTCAGTAAGTCGAGCCAACACATTTCATGTTCAGAACGCACGCTGTCCACGGAGGTGGACACATAATACATTATTTGTAAATTATTTAATGTTACAAAAAAATTGTTGAAATTAGTTTCATTCACACCTAAAGATGAATGAAATAAATGGTTTAAAAAATCATGGTTGAAGATTTCATAATTCATGCATCAGAGGTTTAAATGGGCCAGACCATGCCATTTTAAACCTTCGAGAGCAAAGGTAGGAACAAATATGCCAAAATATCACCGTTGGTACTAGTAAATGCCATTTTATCTTAGCTGTGGGTTAGGGCTGGGCAATAAATCGAAAATTTATCATTATCGAAATTTCTTACTCTTGTCAAGAAAAATTTTCCCATGTCAATAAATTTGACGATAAAGAGTGAAAAGATGTGTTTAGGGAAGCTGTACCACCATGTAAAAATGTGATTCAACATGATACACGTGACAGCCCCATCTAGTGGACAACCTTTGATTCTGCGCACACCTGTAGTTATCGTCCATTTATCGTTATCAAGGTGAAATCCTCCACATATGGTGATACTGGTTTGAGGCCATATCGCCCAGCCCTACTACGGGTTGTTTTTATCAGCCTGTATTTGAACCTGGGAATCAAATGCTCGGATTCAGGGTAGACATGTGATGTTCACAAACGAATCAAATCTTTTGAACGGGTTTTCAAAGTGAACTATGAGAGCAGAGTCTTCGTCTTCCTCCGCTTATCCGGGTCCGGGTCGCGGGGGCAGCATCCCAATTAGGGAGCTCCAGGCCGTCCTCTCCCCGGCCTTGTCCACCAGCTCCTCCGGCAGGACCCCAAGGCGTTCCCGGACCAGATTGGAGATGTAACCTCTCCAACGTGTCCTGGGTCAACCCGGGGGCCTTCTGCCGGCAGGACATGCCCGAAACACCTCCCCGGGGAGGCGTCCAGGAGGCATCCTGACCAGATGCCCAAACCACCTCAACTGGCTCCTTTCGATCCGGAAGGGGCAGCGGTTCTACTCCCAGTCCCTCCCGAATGTCCGAGCTCCTCACCCTATCTCTAAGGCTGAGCCCGGCCACCCTACGGAGGAAACTCATTTCGGCCACTTGTATCCGCGATCTCGTTCTTTCGGTCATTACCCAAAGCTCATGACCATAGGTGAGGATTGGGACGTAGATTGACCGGTAAATCGAGAGCCTGGCTTTCTGGCTCAGCTCCCTCTTCCCCACGACAGATCGGCTCAGCGTCCGCATCACTGCAGACGCCGAACCAATCCGCCTGTCGATCTCCCGATCCCTCCTACCCTCACTCGTGAACAAGACCCCGAGATACTTAAACTCCTCCACTTGAGGTAGGACCTCTCCCCCGACCCGGAGGTGGCAAGCCACCCTTTTCCGGTCGAGAACCATGGTCTCAGATTTGGAGGTGCTGATCCTCATCCCAGCCGCTTCACATTCGGCCGCGAACCTACCCAGCAAGAGCTGAAGGTCAGAGCTGGATGAAGCTAGGAGGACCACATCATCCGCAAAAAGCAGAGACGAGATTCTCCTGCCACCAAACTCGACACACTCCACACCACAGCTGCGTCTAGAAATTCTGTCCATAAAAGTGATGAACAGAACCGGTGACAAAGGGCAGCCCTGGCGGAGTCCAACCCTCACTGGGAACAGGTCCGACTTACTACCGGCTATGCGGACCAAACTCACGCTCCTCTGGTAAAGGGACTGAATGGCCCTTAACAGAAAGCCACCCACCCCATACTCCTGGAGCGTCCCCCACAGGGTGCCCCTGGGGACACGGTCATAAGCCTTCTCCAAATCTACAAAGCACATGTGGATTGGTTGGGCAAACTCCCATGCCCCCTCCATCACCCTTGCAAGGGTACAGAGCTGGTCCACAGTTCCACGGCCAGGACGAAAACCACATTGCTCCTCCTCTATCTGAGAATCAACAATCGATCGGACCCTCCTCTCCAGTACCTTGGCGTAGACCTTTCCAGGGAGGCTGAGGAGTGTGATCCCCCTATAGTTGGAACACACCCTCAGGTCACCCTTCTTAAAGATGGGGACCACCACCCCGGTCTGCCACTCCCTAGGAACTGCCCCCGATGACCACGCAATGTTGTAGAGACGTGTCAACCATGACAGCCCTACAACTTCCATAGCCTTGAGATACCCAGGACGAACCTCATCCGCCCCCGGGGCTCCGCCGCTGTGTAGTTGTTTGACTACCTCAGCAACTTCTGCCCCCGAGATCGGACAGTCCATCCCCAGGCCTCCCAGCTCTGGTTCCTCCTCGGAATGCGCATTGGTGGGATTGAGGAGCTCCTCAAAGTATTCCTTCCACCGTCCGACTATAGCCTTGGCTATCCGGTACCTGTCTGCTGCCTCCGGAGACCCACAGACCAGCCACGCCCTGTAGGCCTCCTTCTTCAGCCTGACGGCTCCCCGAACCTCTGGTGTCCACCAGCGGGTACGGGGGTTGCCACCACGACTGGCACCGGCCACCTTACGACCACAGCTAGCAACAGCCGCCTCGACAATCGCAGAGTGGAACAAGGCCCACTCGGACTCAATGTCCCCCACTGCTCTCGGGACGTGGTCAAAGCTCTGCCGGAGGTGGGAGTTGAAGACCGTCTTGACAGGTTCTTCTGCCAGGCGTTCCCAGCAGACCCTCACTATGCGTTTGGGTCTGCCAGGTCTACGCGGCATGTTCCCTTGCCATCTGATCCAACTCACCACCAGGTGGTGATCAGTTGACAGCTCCGCCCCTCTCTTCACTCGGGTGTCCAAAACATACGGCCGCAGGTCAGATGATACGACTACAAAATCTATCATCGACCTGTGACCTAGGCTGCCATGGTACCAAGTGTACCGGTGGGCATCCTTATGTTCGAACATGGTGTTCGTTATGGCCAAACTGCGTCTTGCACAGAAGTCCAATAACAAAACACCGCTCGAGTTCAGATTAGGTGGGCCGTTCCTCCCAATCACACCCCTCCAGGTCAAGCTGTCATTGCCCACGTGAGCATTGAAGTCCCCCAGCAGGACAATGGAGTCCCCTGATGGAGCACTATCTATCACTCGTCCCAGGGACTCCAAAAAGGGTGGGTACTCTGAACTGATATTTGGCCCATAAGCACAAACAACAGTCAGGACCCGTTCCCCGACCCGAAGGCGCAAGGAAGCTACCCTCTTGTCCCCCGGGGTAAACCCCAACACACAGGCAGAGAGTCTCGGGGCTAACAAAAAGCCAACCCCAGCCCTCCGCCTCTCACCCGGAGCAACTCCAGCAAAGTAGAGTGTCCAACCCCTCTCCAGGTCTCGGGTTCCAGAGCCAATGCAATGTGTCGAGGTGAGTCCGACTATATCTAGCCGGTACCGCTCAACCTCTGCCACAAGCTCCGGCTCCTTCCCCGCCAGCGAGGTGACGTTCCATGTCCCAAAAACTAGTTTTCTTGTCCGGGGATTGGACCGCCAAGGCTCCCGCCTTGGTCTGCCACCCGATTCGCATTGCACCGGACCCTTCATGTTCCTCCTGCGGGTGGTGGATCCACAGTTGGACGAGCCCATGTATCCGGTTCGGGCTGGGACCGGCCGGGCCCCATGGGCGAAAGCCCGGCCACCAGGCGCTCGCTCACGGGCCCCAACCCCAGGCCTGGCTCCAGGGTGGGACCCCGGTAACCCTCCGGGCCGGGTACTCCGACTCTTCGTTTTAACCGCCATGAAAGATCCTTCGAACCGTTCTTTGTCTCACCCTTCACCTAAGACCAATTTGTCATGGGAGACCCTACCAGGGGCACTAAGTGCCCCAGACAACATAGCTCCTAGGATCATTAGGGCACTCAAACTCCTCCACCACGATAAGGTGACGGTTCAAGGAGGAGCAGAGTCCTTTCAGAGAACTGTTCATCTTATCGCCCAGTGCCCCCACCACCTAGCACTGTCAGAGACATTGGCCGAACGCTACCCCACCACCTGAGCACTGTCACAGACATCGAATGGATGCGTTGCCCCGCCCCCGCTCAAAAGTCGGTCTTATGGTGTTGTGAATGTGACTTTGCACTCTGCTTCTGACCTGACAAGATGGCGCCGGTGTGTGCGGCAGCTCGTCTATTGCTCCTGAAGCTTTTCTTTTGCTTCATGTTAGTCTTTCTTGCAATTTAGTAGTTCAGTCCGGGTGTATGATCGTAAAACCTTGCTTGGGATTCGCCAAGCAGCTGAAGGCTTATCGTTCTCTGGAGGTTTTGGGCACAATGGATCGCAGCTACTGGATGGTTCTTTGGGCTACGTGACAAACTTACCTAGATGGAGGAGGCGCCGGAGACGGGGGAAGCGTGCCGGACGCCGGATGAAGCTGGGATCGACTCGACGTGGCACGTCGGATGCTGTGTGTGGAGTTGTGGGCTCAGAGGGGGACGGTGGGACGCCGGAGCACCAGTTGGATCCGGGGCCGTTGAATCTGGCGGCTTCCGGATTGGTGTCGGTGGTGTGCGGCAGCGGGATGATCCGGTCGCGGCGGAGGATTGGCAGTGATATTTAAGTCATCAATTATGTGTAGGCAGGTATATCCATCCTCTGTGCCTACCAGCTTTGAACTCTGCCTCTGTGAGCTGGGATGCTCTCAGAAGCTACTGGTTGCTCTCCTATATCGCCCACCGAGACAAAACTCTGATTTTATAGACGACTTTACTGAACTGCTTGGCGAGCTGATTCCTAAGTATGATCAAGTGTTACTTCTTGGGGACTTTAACATACATGTGTGCTGTTAGGATAAACCTTTGGTGAAAGATTTTTTAAATCTCGCTGACTCTTTTAATTTGGTTCCGTTAGTGGACCAATCCACACACGTTAGTGGCCATACTTTAGACTTGGTGCTGTCACTGGGGGTAGAAGTCTCAAACCTGCAGGTCCAAGAGGCCTATTTTTCAGATCACAGGCCGGTATTGTTTGATGTGGCCTGGAATCACAAACGTGTGCAACAATATGCTCCGATGAAGCGCTGTCTGTCGGATGTTAAAATACTCTACAGCTGCCGAGTTTGCCGCAGTGTTTTATATGGGGGGTGCGGGGCAGAACTACAGAGCTTGGACCACAGATGAGCTTGTTATACACTTTGACTCAGCATGCACCATGGCGCTTGATGTGGTAGCCCCACTACGGGTAAAGAAACCTAAAGCTAAAAAGGAGCCATGGTTAACTGAGAGTACTCGAGCACTGAAAAGGATGTGCAGGAAGGCCGAGCAGAGGTGGAAAAAGGATGGGCTCCAGAGCTGGCTTGACCTAATAAGAGGACTTTGGATTGGCTATCAGAAGGCTGTGAAAGATGCTAAGAGAAAGTACTTTGCCAACACAATTTCCTTAAACTTTCAGAATGCTGGGATACTTTTTAAGACAATGGACTCTATTTTAAATGTCAATGAGCCCCTTGCGATTGAGTACACCACTGAGTCATGTAACACGTTTTTGGACTTCTTTGTGGACAAGGTAAGGGTGACAAGGGCCTCTATTCCACCGCTTAAGCACGCCCCCTATGCAGATCTCTGTGTTCCTAAGGCACTGGAGGGTTTTCAACCATTAACTCTTGCAGAGCTTGAGGATCTGGTCATGAGACTTAAGCCAACGGGGCGGTAACTGATGTTCTCCCGGCAAGGCTACTGACAGAAGTTTTTTCTGTAGTGGGTGATCACGTACTGAACATTGTAAATAGCAGCTTGCTATCTGGGGACATCCCTACTCCCCTAAAGCAGGCGGTGGTACGACCTCTGCTTAAGAAACCAGGATTGGACCCAACAATCTTGTCCAATTACAGACCTGTATCTACACTCCCTTTCATCTCAAAGATCATAGAGAGGGCTGTGTTTATCCAACTGATGTCTTTTCTACAGGAATGGGAAATTGGAGAAGTATTTCAATCTGGGATTAAACCCTTTCATAGCACTGAATCTGCACTGCTTACGATCCTTGATGACATTTTATTGGCTAATGAATCCGGTGATGCTGTGGTTCTGGTGCTCTTGGACTTGTCATCAGCCTTTGATACCGTTGATCAGAACATCCTAATAAACCGGCTGGAGCGGTCTGTGGGCATTACGGGCCAGGCACTTAAGTGGATAAGATCCTACATGACTGGGAGGAGTTTTTGTGTGAGGTTGGGGGACTGTTCCTCCGATCTGGCTGAGCTGCCTTGGGGAGTCCCCCAGGGATCGATTTTGGCCCCACTATTATTCTCCCTATATCTCCTACCCCTGGGTGACCTATTCCGTAAACATGACGTGTCATTCCATCTATATGCTGACGATTGCCAGGTCATTTTTCCAATTAGGCATGGTGGTTTATGCACCATTCAACCTCTGTTGGACTGCCTGGAGGACATCAAGCTATGGTTGGCTCAGAACTTCTTGTGTTTCAACGAACACAAGACTGAAGTTATTCTGTTTACGCCACCAAAGACCCAAGGCCACATATGTCAGACTCAAGGCCCGCGGGCCAGATGCGGCCCGCAGAGCATTTTTATGTGGCCCGCGAGATAAATATCAAAAATATATTAAAACTGGCCCGCTGGCCGATTTTACCTCAAAGACTTCAACTCCCATGATGCTTTGCGGTGTCAGCGCGGAGCCAACGTGCCCCCTCCTTTGTGTTTTTTTCCAGCGTCTGCTGCCGGTTTCTGCAGCTCCGTGGTCTCGGACAAACTACACTCCTCTCACTCAGCGCCGAGTTCACTCAGCTATTTTCTGATGTTGAAGCCCAGAAACGGAGATTCTAGCCGCTCAGTAATGTGTTCACGACTGAAAGAAAAAGTTTTCCAACTAACTTCCAGACAGAGCTGATATAACTCCAGCGAGCAGCGACACGCTCAAACCAGCACGACTCTGTGGCTGCTGTAGTTGTTATTTTTCCTCCCCGACACACAACGACGTGGTCAAGCTGCTCAGACATGTTCATCAGCACAAACCTATGTGAGCACCTGTTGTCATCTAATGTTGTCATTATTATGATGAAGATGAACAAAACAACAGGAGTCTCCTCCTCAGCTCAGATCAACCCCATGATGCAGGTATCTGGCTGGAACAGGTGAGCATCACAGTAAACCAGTGGAGCAAACTGAGCTTTAAATATGTTGGTTTGATGCTCTTTTTCTGCTCCAAAACATGAAAGTTAACAGGTGAGATGTTTCATTTTCATTTAAGATAAAATGATATTTTTATTTTGTTGTTGGCCCGTGAGAAAAGATTTAACCTACAGTAAACAGGAAGTGGAAAGGCTGCAGATAGATGAATAGAATAGAAAATCCCTTTATTGTTCCTCAGTGGGGAAAGCTAGACGTCACAGCAGCGATGACACGTATTACAGGAGAAAAAAGGAGAATAAAAATAAGAAAAATGAATAAAAAAGAAAACATAAATCCTGAATAGATTTTAAAAATGCTGATTATACCACAAGTAATGAATACCACTGATGCCTTTTATTTAAAACTGACTTGCTCGTGTGTAATTTGGTTATTCCACATTCAGTGTTAATGCAGAAATAAGTTTGTTTCCTAATTTAAAGGTTCTAAATTGCATAAATGTTGATAAAGAAAATGTGCAAATTCGCCGTCACTTTTCCAAAAAATATTAAGTTTGGCCCTCGACTCCGTCCCAGAGTTTCATTTCGGCCCCGTGTGAGTTTGAGTTTGACACCCCTGCCCAGGCGGTGCCCAAGGGCTTGATTTTTCCACTCTGGCACCGCATCAAAAGGCGGTGGTCACTAACTTAGGGGTAAAACTTGATGCAGAGCTCAGATTTGGTGCTCAAGTGAACGGAATCGTGAGATCTTGCTTTTTTTCATCTACGCCGCATAGCAAAAATTAAGCCATTTCTGTCACATAGTCATTTGGAAACTGTAATCCACGCCTTTGTTACCTGCAGGCTGGATTATTGCAGCTCGCTATATGCGGGGCTTAGGCAAGCTCCAATAGCACGCCTCCAGGCGGTTCAGAACTCGGCTGCTCGGTTGCTAACATCTACCAGGAGGTCTGAACATATAACACCAGTCCTACGTGCCTTGCATTGACTTCCTGTTTTTTATCGCATCAGGTTTAAGGTCATCCTGTTTGTGTTTAAGGCGTTAAACTCAGGGGCACCTAAATATCTGTCTGAAATCATCCACCAACATGTCCCGGTGCGTTCCCTTAGGTCAGCTGACCAGAGACTACTAACTGTGCCCAGGTACAGCCTGAAGTCTCGTGGGAGTCGTGCCTTTTCAGTACTTGGACCAAGTCTCTGGAATGAGTTGCCAGCTGATGTAAAGTCGGCCAAATCATTGGAAACCTTTAAAAGCAGACTAAAAACACATCTGTTCTCGCTGGCGTTTGGACATTGAAGTTTGGGAGAAGTAGGCCGGATATGGATTGCGAACTTGCACTCAGGATTTCGTATTGTATTTTAAACTGATTTCTTATTGTATTTTACTGGATTTCTTATTGTATTTTTAATGGTTATATGTCTGTCCTATTGTGGTGCTTTTTATTGGTTGTTCAGCGCTTTGTTTGTCCATTTTGGCCACGTGAAAGCGCTTTATAAATAAAGTTGATCTGATTTGATTTATGGGGGTAAGGACCAACAAATGAACGGCTTCCTTCAACGAGACATAAGTCATCCCTAACTAAGTGAAACTTCACCTCCACCCATTTATGACGTAACTGGTGAAGCATCATGGGCCACAATGGAGCAACAAATTAGAAGAAAGTGTTCTTGGAAAAAGTGCCGGCGCTTCGTACGTGCCCACCCTGAAAAAATGTGCGGTGCAGGTGACGAACTTACAGAAAGTGATGTCCTGACCAATCACAAGCTTACGGTCTCCGTCATTTTTGACGGATGTTTAAAATTTTGGGCATGTCTGAGCCCATTGGAGAGCAGTTGCGCCGATGCAAATTGGCGTTACGTGTCTCCGCACCGACGCAGACAGAGGAGTATAAATACAATTATTTATATACATATAATAATAATAATAATAATAATAGAATAAAATGACTCTAACACAAAAATACGGCTTGCCTGCAATGATTTGGGTATGTACTGCCCCCTATTGCCAGGGAAAATACACCGTCTGTTTGAGATTTCAGCCTCTTTAGTAGGTATTGATGGAACACGTAGTGACAATAATCTTTGAATATTCTGGTGACTAGGTTTTCTTTAATCTGACAAATAAATTTTCTGGACTTCTTTGGTTTCTTGAAGATGTTTCTCTTCTCATCTGAGGAGCTTTGACAGTTCTAACTGGGATACAGGAGAGTCAGGTTTATAAGCTGTAGCCGTCTGTTGTTGTTTAACCAGCAGAAACTACTCTGAGTACCCCTCCTCTCCATCCCCTGATGAGTCATCATGTTGATGAGATGCAGGAAGGTGTGACCTAAACTGAAGTAGGGTTGTGACGGTGTGAAAATGTAACCTCAAGGTTATTGTGACCAAAATTATCACGGTTTTCGGTATTATCGCGGTATTTTTTTTAAACATGTTACATTTTCAGACAACTAAATAAACCCTGTATATCAGGAAATATTGTCCTCGGTTTGTGTCTAAATTTAGCCTAAAATGTGTTATTTTGTAATTATGTTGTTTATTTGTTTACATTTTTCCCCTTTAGTCTTTAAAATACCAATATTTGCCCATAACTTCTTATTTTATGTCTGTTTGATGTCATCATTTTAAAATATTAGACCAGATGATACTCAGTACTCAAGTAGCCTTCTAATCAGATACTTTTTTACCCTTACTTGAGTAATAAACCCTATATCAGGAAAGTATCGTCCTCAGTTTGTGTCCTTCCAGTGAGCTTTGCAGATGTGGGAAAATGTCATCAGGCAGTAATCATTGTTAAATTCATAATTATTCGCGGAGAGAGACCAACTCTTATCTGCCCCTGGGAGCCCCGTAATGCATAGCGTCATTTCAACATGGGGGTGTCCGCGACACGGTTTATATGCAGGTAGCGGCACTGCGGCTGCTTTATATAGCGACTCGTTAGCCTGGCAAGCCAGACTAAATAAATGTATTATTTAGTCTGGCCATGCTCCATTGACGGCTCTCTGTTGTGGGGCGGGTTCTACCGTTGTCTTTCAAATGATCTCCGCATTCCACTGGACAATGAATGTGACATACTCTTGTTTCACTCTGTTGCATCATCCCACCCACCAGGCATATAGAGGGCCCTGATTGGCCCACAAAGCGGATAAAGCTCTGTGATTTGTTCACTAAGCAGATAGAGCACTATGATTGGCCCACCATTATGGACCAATCACAGCTCTTTATGTGTTTGCAACCCCTCTAGAGAGCTGTGATTGGCTAGCCAGAGTCCTGGTAGGAGCTGCGGAGGTTCCAATGGAGCGTGCCTAGACCTTTCTTTGCAAAGCAAGAATTTGGTCTAGTTCACTAGGCTAGCGACTCGTTGCATTCTCCCTCAACCCAAATCCTCGGATCACGCATTTTAGCTAAAACGCTAACGTTAGCTTGCCTTGCGTTGACTGTAGAGTTGTGGGTGATGGTCACGCAGATGTGTCATGAGATTTGAAGCGTTGCTGCCTTTCACAGACACTTTTTCTGCACGTGCTGCAAACAGGATAGCCGTCTTCTATCAACTGTCCCTCGGCATTCTTCAAACATCCAAAATATGCCCGTACTTCCCACTTTGCCTTCTTTGAGGGATAATAAATGTCCTCCTGAGCGCTGCCGTCTCCTCCTTTGACCATTATTTCAGCTTTAGCTTCAAGAAAGTTTTGGTTGTAAACAACAAAGTGCGCATGTGCCGCCGGCAACTTCAGCAGATGATACGGTGGCTGGTAAGGGTCACCGCGCCTACACCGCAGCCACGCTAATCCACTGAGATAATATATGTTTTAAAAAACAAGACGGTTATTATTATTGCCAACTTTTTTACCGGGGTTTACCGCTACACCGGTTACCGTGACAACCCTAGACTGAAGCTGCATTATAGGTACTAGAAAGGTGAAATCTAAGCCCCGCCCCTATTTTAAGTGGGTTTTCCATGTTTGACATAGATAGCTCCTTTTACTCGTCTCTCACATCATCTGTCTTCTCTGTCCAGAATGTGGACTTTGTCATCTTCATAGGTGTGTCCCTTGTCCTTCAGGTGTAGGTGGACTGCAGAGTGTTGACCTGAAGATGAGGCTCTGCTGTGATGTGCCATGCTCGTGTGTAACTGTTGTTTATAAAGGTTCTTCTGTAGCCGACAAACTGCTAAAACTCGTTGTTTTATGAGTATTATTCTCCTGTCATGTTGTGTTTATATTTTAGAGACTTGCTGTCCGTGGAAAGTTCATCAACTCTGCATCAGCCGAGGCGTTCCTTACATTTGAAGCAGTAAGCCGTAGTCTTAACGCTATTGGTTAGTTCTGGTCGACTCTCAGTTCCTATTGCGTGGCGCTCTGCGGGGCAGGGGGCGTGGTTAGCAAAGTAACTAAATAAAGACGCATAGTTTACATTAAATCACAGAGCAGGATGAGATCATCACTTTTACAGATTTCTGAAAACATCATCTCTGAAAGGGGAAGGCTACTTCAAAGATGAAAACATAGATTTTTCCATTCTGGGATTTCTGACAGTTAATTCATTTCCTCGCTTCATCGTCAGCGCTGAAAGGTTCTCTTTGCGTTTCTTTTACATTCGGATTTTCTGGTTTGTGTTCCTCCTTCGATCCGAGCTGTAGAGGCGGAGGATTGAACTGTTTTATCCGTGATTTACTGGAATCGGCTCGCTTTAGTCGCAGCAGAGAAGAGATGGGAATAAAAGAGCTGCAGGACTCTGTGCAGCAGCAACAACATTCCTCTGACACGTCGACTTACCCAGAGTTGATGCACACACTAACCCCGAGCCGACTCCCACTTTACAAACACGTTTAAAGCATGAGATGTTCTAATTTTCACACCAACCAGGTGATTGATGGTTTCCATTTGGATCTCCTTTCCATAGCCATGGCGGAGGCCCACCAGGCTGTGGCGTTCCAGTTCACCATAACGCCAGAAGGCATTGACCTCCAGCTGTCCTACCAGGCCCTGAACCAGATCTACCTCTCCGGAGTGAGATCCTGGAAGAAACGAGTCAGCCGCATGAAGGTGAGCATGCGTGGATCTGGGTTTGTCTTGTACTTCTGTGGTAGTTTTAAACTCCTCCACTAGAGGTTGGACCTCCCTCTGGGCCAGAGTAGGTGGCCTACCCCTTTCCTGGTGTTTTCAGAAGACCTCCTACGCTGGTTATTTCAGGCTTTTGGGGTTTCTGACTCTGGAACCATTAGCTTACTTGTTAGCTTTGTTGTTGGCTGCACCGCTAGATCTACTTTGGATAGAAGCATCTGCCGCATGCATACTTTAAAGTTCTCATCATTTTGTGTACATTGTACTGTAGAGCCATGTGCATCTAATGCCAACATCAGACGAAACTGTGGAAAAGATAAAGGCCCACGAATAGACCCAAGAGGAACTCCACTGTCGACTTTTACCCCACCCAACTTTACACCGATCCTCTGTGTGTGTCGTTCATCACGTTACAGAACCGGGTGATTAAGGGGGTGTACCCAGCCAGCCCTTCCTCCTGGCTCTTCGTTGCCATAGCGATCCTGGCCACCATGTACATGCAGTCCGATCCCAGCATGGGGCTCATTTCCAAGATCCAGCAGCACCTTCCACTAAGGTACACCTGTGGGTTAATAACCTGTTTTACTGCTCAACCCATTTTCATGTGAAACTGGAAAAATCCAGCCTAACAGGTGAAACCGGTCTGTGAAACCGACTCTTTCCACGCACATCCAGATGTTTCTGCTCCTATCTGCTATAACTGGTTATGTACAGCTGATGTTAACACCACAGTCAGATTATAGACTCAGAGTCACACTGAGATCAGCTGATGAGTCCAGAGCCCCGGCACGTTCCTGAGCCTTTAGATGGTCTCTCAGTCTGAGCCGGATTGTCCATACAGAGGCAGCAGATTTTAGTTTTTCCAGGTGTGAAAACACCAGAGCTACCTCTTTGGTAACATCATTACTGACGAAGCTTTCGGCCGGGAGCGTCCCAACCTGATCTCAGCGGAAGGATTTGAATTGTCTTAGCAAAGCGTGACTCCTCCCCCTGAGCAGTTGGTATATGCACAGACAGGTGAGAGGAATGATGTTTGACGGATGAGTCATGCTGGGCTTGAACCCTCACCTACTTCTACGCCTGCTGGTTCCAGCTCGGGCGGAGTCACAGACCGCCGCTGACTCGTTCACACACCTTATTGTCTCAGTAAACATAAACTTGTATTAAAGCGACGTAATTCATGTCTGAGTTGCTCTGTTATCCACCTTTAACTTGTGGTCAGCTGATCAGCACACTGGTTTAGCAGCTCCCACACTAATAATGTAACTGGAACCAGTTTGTAGCTGCCTGGTTTGTCCCAGCGAGCTGCTTCTGGCCCTCTGAATCCGTCTCTATGGAACACGAGTCAAACGTCCACAAGGATGAAGAAAATGTAAACATATTCATGGAGATGGAGACATCTCTGCTTAAACAAAAGTCTGCTTTGGAATGA